>NW_024062454.1:0-29467 GCF_006381635.1 Hibiscus syriacus
TATACTAAAATTTGTTATAGAAATCTAAATAATAGTACTTGTGAGTATTATTAAAGTATAGATGTTAGGGAATGTACTAATATTTTGTATGGTATGCGCCTTTAATGGATGCTTGTATGTGCCTTTAATGGATGCTTGTGTAGATATAACCAAGCTCCTGAATCTAGCAAGTTCAAGGGAAAAGATAAAGTTACTGAGTAGTCAGATCTCATACATTTTAGCGAGGATTATAAGGTGAGTACATTAATTGTGTTATTTGAGAGGAATAAGTTTTGAAATGAGTTCAATTATAAGGTTTCAATTTACTGTATGTTTATGGTATTTAATATAATAACGGTTCATTAAAGGCATGAAAGGATGCCATAAATAATATGCATAACGGTGCATTAAAGGCATGAAAGGGTGACATAAATAAAATGCATAACGGTGCATTAAAGAAATGAAAGGATGACATAAATAAAATGCATAACAGTGCATTAAAGGCATGAAAGGATGCCATAAATAAAAGCATAACGGTTCATTAAAGGCATGAAAGGATGCCAAAATAAAATGCATAACGGTGCATTAAAGGCATGAAAGGATGCCATAAATAAAATGCATAACGGTGCATTAAAGGCATGAAAGGATGCCATAAATAAATTGTATAACGGTGCATTAAAGGCATGAAAGGATGACATAAATGAAAATAATGAATAATTACTAAAGAATAATGGGAAAATGTAAGTAAAGAAAGGTATGATGGACATATTTATAATGTTGATGATAGTATGAAAGAAATATGGTTTAGATAATAGGGACTTATCTAAACCTTATGGGTGATATAATTGTTCATAACCAAATAATCATGATATACTTATGTTTACATTAATGTTTCTTTACAATATTATGTCTCACTAAGTAAATATTTAACGTGTGTTGATTTCAGGCATAGGTGAAGGTAGAAATAGACGAGTAAGGTGCGCAACAGTAGCAGAAGCTATCATCAATCAAGGTTGACTCGCCAGTAATAATAGGTCAATTCGGATTATTTTGAAAAACTTAATTGGCATGTAATTAAATATGAAAAATGCTATGAATTTTACTTAAGTAGAACCTCGTAACAGATTATTAAATATTTGCGGTATATAAAACAAATGTTGTGTTTTAAGAATTTGGAAATAAAATTTTTTAAGGGTTTTTAATGAGGAACTATTTAAAAAGTTATGTGACATCTATATCTCGTGTACGGAAAAGTATACGGGAGAGGGTGTTACATATATAAAGTGTCGAGGTGAGTGCAATACATGTATGACAATACATATATGTTTATAGATATGTACATAGATGTTTTATACATCATCAGGAAGACTTGCGACAAGTCTACCTGTTTATATCAGCATGAATTATGTCATTTCTCATAACTTCGACATAACATTGATATGTCGAAGTGTGAAATTATATTGTATTGATCTTGGATAAATATAATATTTACCATGGATGTTGTTTTGGGTATGAACTGCCCAATTTAATTATATGGTTATACAATACCATGGATGAATAATTATACTATGCCCTAGTAAATCGTTGAGGGACAAGGTATAGTTGGTGTGCCATAGAGTATAGCAGTTGTAGTTAATATTAACACTAGTGTGTAAGGACACTAAGTGCAGGTGGTGGGCACAACCTTATGTGTCATATCCGGATTAGCACTACGTAAGCTCAGTGCAGGTTTAACACTACGGTGAGTATATATATATATATATATATTACTCATATACGCAGGGTCCTCAGGGTTTAAATTTGGGATATGGTTGTTGGTATAAATAATTTAATGATATTATCATGTGATTATGGTAAATATCATACATGCAGGTAAGGTGATATTATTGCATTGGAGAATGACATTGAAGTTAACGCATGAGTTGTATTGCACTGTTTATTGTTTAATTGCCTCACTAAGTATATACTTAGCGTGTGATGATTTTCACACATAGGTAAAAACCAAGATTAGAAGTAAAGAGTACAGAGCAACTTCAAGCATCAAGGAATATACTACAATATAAGTAAGACATCCTATGATATATTTTTGACTTAGTTTAGTGGCATGTACTTACGAATGTCCTATTAGCTCTGTTTAATTATTTGAAAACTGGATTGTAATGGATAAACTGAATCGTTTTATGCTATTTTAAATATGGATAATATGAACTTGTATTATTATTTTGAGTAGACGTATTTAATATATATATATATATGTTTTAATTATCATTTGATAGTTTTACTTGAGATGATATTTTTATATTATCAATTACCATTTTAAGAAAATAAATTTGTAAATCACTTTTGGATTTGAGAAATGTTTTAAGAAATTCATGTGACATTTTTAATTTGTATTGGTATAATTATACGGGTTTTAGGTGTTACACAAAGACTCATCTACTTGACCCAAAAGAGGAATCTAGGTCTAAGCACATTAGGAACGTTGGGGATGTTAAAAAATACTCATAATTGTTAATCGTAACTGTTAACTGATATAACTATCACATGTAACAAGTTAAATTAATTGAACATCTAAAAAGGATGGTTAACATTTAAAGTTACGGTTACAAATTTTGATAAATAGTTAACCGTTAATAAATTAAAATTTATAATTATAGTTCTAATTTATTATATTTTTACAAAAAATAAATTAATATAGTGTAAATTATTTATAATTTTTATATATATATGTATATTAATAGAATTTATAATAAATTAATTAATATATATTTTTATTATTTTATTTCGTTGAAAATATAAAAACCTACTTACACCAATTTATTAATGTATTTATTGTTAAGTACTAAGATATTGGAAAATGTACATACTTACACCAATGTAAATATATGTTAAGTGTTGTACTTTTTTATTTCATTCAATTACGCCGGTGTAAACTCGCGTTAAATGTCTTTTTCATTTTACCAGTTTTGTAGTTAAGAAGTTTGCCATGTACTTGTTAAAATTGATTGGATCACTGTTTCTTTTTTGGATAAATTACTAATTTCATTATTAAACTTTCTCTCTCTCTCTTTTTTATTCACTTAACTTTAAAATTTTTCAATTTCTCACTAAACTTAATGCACTGAGTTTTTTTTTTGTCTCTGTGTCAATAAATAGTTAACAACATTAAAACGATGTTGTTTTAGAAAAGCAAAATTTTCATCAAAACGACTACGTTTTTCATCTATATAAAAGTTTATTTATAACGTCATTAGTGAGGAAACAATTGAGTGACGAAAAAAACCTAATATATTAAGTTCAGCGAGGAAATTGAAAATATTTAAAGTACAATGAGTGAAGCGGGAGAGTAGAGTTCAGTTACCAAATTAGTAATTTACTCCTTTTTTTTAACTTTCAACGATTAGTTGTTGCTATCGCAAAAGTGTTAAATTGCTCAGTTCGATTAAATGATCGAATTGAGCTACTCAAAATTCATTAATTGATTTTTCCTTTTAATCGTTAACTGAATTAAATTTTTTTCAGAAATTTTTAACGTAATCGAATAAAGTTTGGTTAATTCGATCAATTTTTGAATTAATTGAAATTTTTAAATAATATATTTTATATATTAAATATTTAATATTTTTGGTTAATTCGATTAATTTGGTTAAAATCAAAGTTTGAATACTCCTAAGACTAAGTAGTATTTAAATAATATATATAATATATATATTTTAACATTTCGATTAATCAGTTCATTCGATTAATTAACAGATTTCAAATCGAATTAGCAAAGCCAAGTTTGAAAAATCATTAATTGTTAAACAATCAAACTTCAAATTAAAAAATTGATAACCAAAAAACTTCAGTTCGATTGGTTAATTCAATAAAACCCAAAATTTAAACACCCTTAACTCATAGATTCATTAATTTACTTTTTTTCTTTTAATCGTTAACTGAATTGAAACTTTTTCATAAAGTTTTAACGTAATCGAATAAAGTTTGGTTAATTCGGTCGATTTTTGAATTAATTAAAATTTATAAATTATATATTTTATATATTAAATATTTATTTTTTTGTTAATTTGATTAATTTGGTTAAAAACGAAGTTTGAATACCCCTAAGACTAAGTAGTGTATATATAATATTATATATATATATATATATATTTAATATTTTGATTAATCAGTAAGTCGGTTAATTAATCGGTTTCGAATCGAATTAACTAATAACCGAAATTTAAAAAAAAATCACTAATGGTTAACCAATCGAACTTCAAATCAATAAACTAATTAACCAAAAAAAGTCGGTTCGATTATTAAAACCTAAATTTAAACACCCCTAATTCTCTCTGAACTATTGGGCTACCAGTTGTTTGGGGCCCTCAAAAAGTCATTTTCTTTGTTCTAATAAGTTATCATGAGTGGAGAAGCCTGTTAACTATACTCTGTTTCGGTGTATTGGTCCAAATAGTTTTGTTCGTAAAGGAAACGTGAATACTTACATTCCAAGACCCATTAGAATACAAGAAGTTTAGCCTAAATTAAAAGTGGCTTGAGCAACTATATCAGATTGCACAATTTGATGGACGAAGCCAAAGACCAAACACATTTCATTGAATAATTTAGGACCATTATTTGTATATGTATTTCTCGAGTTCAAGAAGAATATAAAGATATGATATGATACATAATTTTGCTGAAACTCGGGACCTAATCTAAACAATTGATGAAAACAATGAAAGAAATTTGAAACATGGTAGAGGAAATCATTCATAACGTGCAGTATCCGGGAGAGTTGTGCCATCAAGAAAGTGCTTGATCAATGAAAGTGCCCTCTTTGGTTGGAAGCTAGGCACTTGGTGCCCCGCCCCTCTTACGGTAGCAAACGTTAAATCCCCCCTGTACACCTCTGTATAACCTCCAACCTGCCATACAAATATATCTCTCAGTCTTCAAAATGACAACCAAAAACCGACTCATATCGCAAATAACCCGAAACTTTTACCTCCCCATCGAGGTACCACGGATGCCGCTTAGTTTTAATGGAAGCTTCATCTTATTAATCGAATACTTGGTTGAAGTAACTGGTACTCTCCCGTCTGTGTCGCCACTGCATTTACATCCGATTAAACGACATGCATCACATATCTAAACAACACAATGGTGATAAGTATTAGCAAAAATCACACCTGAAAATCCACACTCTGAGTCCATTAGCCATTAACTCTCGTAGAATGGGAATGACGGTTGAAGGGCTATCTCCCATCTGCCGATGAGTTCGCTGCAGGGTTCCCAATCATGGTGGAGTTTCGTTACATTCGCATGCATGGCCTCTTGGACATCGACTCTGTTTAGATAAGCATATACGTAACCGTCGCTGCAAGGATCGAAATTCGTCACCTACACCATATGTTAATGGAACATCAAAGAATCAGATTAACATACTTATGAACATTGTATAAATATTCAATGGAAACTGTTTTAGTCCAACTCACGGAAGGCTTCTTGGGAATGACCGTGAGACTGGAATTGGCATAAAGGAGCATAGATATTGTAAATATCAAAGTAATAAGTATCCCTAGTTATATCTTCAATGGCTAATTCACACTCACGACCGATCTCCGAGTTGTCATCGGACGAAAAACTACAGTATTTTTTAATCCCATATGCAGATTCATCTGAAATGGGTGCATGGCTCTCTAAATAGTCGTACATTCCTTTGGTATCCATTTCATCATCGATCACAGCATTCCCAATCTGCAACATTTTCATAAAATAAAAGGCTAAACAATGTCATATGTACTATTGATCGGAGGAGACAGGGACATACTAGGATTCCTTTGAAATTGATAATGGTTTTGTTAGCTTTCTTGTTGTGTAGGAGAATGGTGTGAGCAATTTGAGGGACATAATGCCCCGCGTAGCTTTCTCCAGCGATGTAGAATTCCTGTTCTTGTATCCGGGAAATCTCTCCAACCAGTTTAACAGGAAGACATAATTGTCAACAGCTGTTCTACTATCACCACTTATGTCGTAATCCGATGTCGTGTTGGAGTATGAGAATCCTACCCCAGCAGGAGACTCCACAAACAAAACATTTGCAGCTGCAATTTTAAGAAAATAACAAAGAATGAAAATTTGTCCACATTTAAAATATAATAATGTTCGGGTAAACTACACGTTTAGCATCTCAACCATCACTTTTATTCCGTTTTGGTCATCCAACTATATTTGTTTCAAAGTCATACATAATATTATGTTTTAATTTCATCTTGGTCACCCACGATTAAAAAATTAACAGTGATAGTCATCATAAGAAAATACCACATTATCTTGAAAATTTTTAAAAATATCACGTCAACAGTTCTATTAATTTTTTAACTATTGATAACCAAAATATAATATTAAAAATGATTTAAAAAAATAATTAGGATATCAAAACAAAATAAAAGTGATAATTAGGTACTAAACGTAACATTATAATATTACTATAGTTCCACGAGTATCTATTTCTATAAAGTTTTCTCTCATTTCTGTGAACTCCAAAGGGTCCAAGCTCTTCCATTGCCCCATAGGATAGAGATGAACAGCCATGCCCTGGTTGCAAATATCATACCATAAAATTAATATTTTTCACTGTGACATTTCATCTTATTTATGACATTTTGGTGTATTCCCAATCAGAAGAGGAGCATGATTAGCATCTCTATATCTTCTTTCAAACTCTCAGGTAGAGACAATTGCATGCTAAATTCGGAAAGTGTAAGTTTTGACTATCAGAGGTCTCATTTTTAGGACATTTCATGTTAGTAGATGATATCAGAGTTGAACCCCATAAAATTCAGGACATAGTGGAGTGGGAGTCACCTAAAAATGTATCAGAGGTGCACAGTTTCCTAGGTTAGCCAAGTATTATAATCGTTTTATCCAGGGTTTCTCGATGATAGTTGTTCGCTAACCAAACTGCCTCAGAAAGGAGTCCTTTTTGTTTGGGACGAGAAGCGATAGTAGAGCTTTGAACAGTTGAAGGTCATTTTGACCCATACCCAATGCTGACCCAAACAGAATCGGGTAAGAATTATACAATTTTTAGGGATGTTTTGTTGAATAAGCTTGGACGTATATTGATGTAGGAGGTTAAAGTTGTAGCTTACATGTCCTGATAGCTTAAATATCATAAGCATGATTGTCCTACCCATGACTTGGAGCTAACAGTCGTTGTGTTCACCTTAAAGGACCTCTTTGGTGAGAAGTGGCATATCTTCACCAATCGTTAAAGCCTCAAGTATCTTCTCACTTAAAAGGATTTAAACCTCAGACAGCGTAGATGAGTCAAATTGCTTAAGGATTATGATTGTGTGATTAAATACCACCCATGAAAGGCTAATGTTATAGCGAACGCCTTAAGTAGAAAGTCGATATCAGAGTTGCGGGCTCTTCTGGAACGACTGAGTTTATCCATTCATGGTGGGTTGTTAGCTAAGTTGTGAGTCGAGCCAAATTTGGTTGGTGAAGTCAAACGACTATAGAGTTCAGATGATCAATTGAGGTCGTGGGTGGAGCAGGTCCGATAGGGTGAGGCCCCAGATTTTGAGTTGCATGATAGAGACATTTATACTTCAACGGCCTTTTGTTTGTACCTATAAACACTAAGTTGCGTGGTAAAATTCTTCATGAGGCGTATTATAGTATACTCTCAGTACACCCAGGCAACAACAAGATGTATCAAGAACTTCACATATTGTTCTTTTGGCAGGGAATGAAAAGGGAAGTGTCTAAGTTCGTAACGAGATGCCTAGTACATCAGTAGGTTAAGGTGGAACACATGGTTTCTTTAGGCTTTCTAAAGCCCATTCAAATTACTCAATGGAAATAGGATAGGGTGACCATGGACTTTGTGAACGGATTACCAATGACCAGACAGAGACACAACGCAGTTTAGGTCATAGTAGACCATCTAGTCAAATCACTTCCAGTTAGAATGGATTATACCTTGAGAGGTTAGCTCAGTTGTACATCCATGAGATAGTTAGATTGCACTGTATACCAATCTCCATCATATTAGACAATATCCTCGATTCACTTCTCACTTATGAGAAGCCCTCCATAAATCCTTAGGCACTAAACTACACTTTAGCATAACTTTCCATCCTCATAAAGATGGCCAGCTAGATCGAGTTATCCAGATTCTTGAGGACATGCTCAGGTACACTATCATCAATCTATAGGATAGTTAGGAGGACCACTTGCCATTAGTGGAGTTTGCCTACAACAACAACTTTCAGTCGAACATTCAGATGGATCCGTATGAGGCCTTGTATGGGTGTAAGTGTAAGACTCCATTTTGTTGGACATAACTCAGTAAGGGTAAGATCATAGGCCCAGACTTGATAAGAGAAACAAAACAGAAGGTCAGGATGTTTAGAGTCGGCTTAAGAAAGCTTCAAATAGACTTGAATGAGCTATAGAAAACCTAAAGGAAATTGGTGTTTCACCTTAACCTGCTGACATACTAGGCATCTTGGTACAAACTTAGAAACTTTCTTTTTCATGGCCCGCCAAAAGAACAATCTGCAAAGTTCATGATACATCTTGTTATTGCCTGGGTGTACTGAGAGTAGAATGTAAAACGCCTCATGGAAAATTTTACCGTGAAACTGAGCATCTACAGGCACACACAATCGGTCCTTGAAGTGTAACACATCTCTATCATGTAACTCAAAACTTAGGGCCTCACCTTATCAGACCTACTCTACCCATGATCTCATTTGATCATTTGAACTCTGTAGTCGTTTGACTTCACCAACCAACTTTGGCTCGACTTATAACTTGGCTAACAACCCACCATGAATGGATAAAATCAGCCGTGTTAGAAGGTGTTCGTAGTTGGTTTCGTAAAGACATTGAGTTCGTAGTTGAGGACAATGTGTTCTTCAAGGTTTTCACTTAGAAAAAAGTACTCCATTTCAGGCGTAAAGGGAAGTTAACTCCACACTTCATAAGACCATATAAGATTCTTGAGAGAGTTAGACTAGTGGCTTATAGGTTAGCCTTACCACCAGAGTTAAAGTGCATTCATAACGTGTTCCATGTATCTATGCTCAAAAGGTACCGCTCCGATCCTTCATATGTCATACCACTAGAACAAATCGAGGATAGCTCAAACATGACATATATAGAGGAGCCAGTCATAATCCTAGCAAGGGAGGCGAAGGAATTAAGGAACAAGAGGATTCCCTTAGTGAAGGTTCTGTGGAGGAACCATGGCGTCGAGGAAGCGACATGGGAAACCGAGGAGGATATGCAACTTCAGTACTCATAAGTCTTCTACCTAGGTAAATTTCGAGGATGACATTTTAATTAGGAGGTGATAGTTATAAAGGCCCGGATTCTAGGTTAGAAGTTTTGGGCTAACCCGAGATGGGCCTTGGGTTTATTCTTTATATTGTAGGAAGCTTTGACCCAAATTGAAGGGCATTTGGGCTTGAGTAAAGCCTAGTAAAGATTAAAATTGGGTGTTTTAATCTACAATAAGAATCAAAGGGACCAAGAAGGAAATTATACCATAGTTCAAAGTTAAAGCTGATAACCAAGTAAAACATGGTGAGACCACGCTTGTGTTTGTCCTTTCCTTTTTCACAAACTTGTCTCATCTTCTCTTCTTTTTCCCTCATTTCCTCATTCACAAAAACCTTATCAAAGATCAAGACTTTATTGTTTTCAAGCCTTATTAAGGATTTTAAAGGTAAGTTTCAAAATCTAACCATCCTAATCTTCAATTTAAGTTCCCAAACACAAGGTTTGGCCATGATTTTAGAAAATGGGTTTTATAGGGGTTTAGTGGGATTGGAAGATTCAATTTATCTCAGTGATTTATAGCTTTATGAAGTGTTTTAAAACCCTTCTTAACCCCAGAAACATATTAATAGCTAATGCTTTTGATTCTCTTGTTTAGTGAAAGAGGTGGGGGAAGGTCCTCAAGCAAGGGGTAAAGAGAAACTCACCTTGGGTTGAGCCTTTGAAGTCCCTAACATCTTACAATCATCAAGTAACTCACTCTTAACTATTCTATACCATATGTAGTTCATTAGGTGAGATTTGTATAAGTGCATGAGCTTGAAGTATGATCATGGTAGATTGTATTGTTTGAGTGTTTTCAGTATGCTTATAGACTCTTTATGACCCCTAATATCAAATAAAACACTTGAACATCAATTGGGGACCTCAATGGGGGCATTTGGAGTAGAAAGATAAGATTTTACGTGCCAAAATAGGGCACCCAGTAGCGACAACATCGATACTGTAAGAACAATATTGATAATATTCTTCATTCTGGCATAAAATAGGTCGTATTGATACTCATTCATTAAGTATTGATACCAGAGCAGAAGTGTAACACCCCCAACCCGTATCCCAACCCAGATACGAGTCAGAGATGTTACATTGACTTTTAAAACACAACTCATTACAAATAATAGTAAAATACTTGAACTTATATTACGAAAAATATAATAATATACATATGGTAATATAAGTTTACCAAAATATTCAGAGCATACACAACTTAACTCTTTAATTACATGCCAACATCCATTTTCATAACAAAATGACCTACTGATTAAGTTGCTTCTGATCTGATAGTTGCAGGAGTAATGTTGTCCAGCTGCTTAACCTCCATCGTCTACTTTATCGGATCCTACGTGTGAAACAGTCACACGCTAAGTCATCGACTTAGTGAGGAAATAATATAATAATAATAATATCAATAAATATAAAGTAATTGCCAAAATAAGAGGGGTTACAGTAATAAGATGTATGTAAACAATGCAATAACAAAAACCATGTTTCTTACACATATACTTATCAAATTCACATTCATAAATTCACCTTAGTAAGTTCATTAGCCCATGGTACCATTTGGAGAACCTAAGGTATGTGAGTATTGTGAGGTTGTGCACTATGCTGTCACCACAGCTCATATAATTGCACCTAAGTGCCACGTAAAATTGAACCGGAGTGTCGCGTAGAATTGCACCGTAGTGCCATATAATAATGTCCATAAGGACCACATATCATTCCTTAAGAATCATATACATATGCCAAGGATCAAGTATATGTCTCACCAGACTTCACACATGTTCCAAAGAATACATATATGTCTCGAAGGACCACATAACATTTTTAAGAATCATATACATATACCAAGGATCAAGTATGTGTCTCACCAGACCTCACACATGTTCCAAAGAATACATATATGTCCCGAAGGACCACATATCATTCCTTAAGAATCATATACATATGCCAAGGTTCAAGTATGTGTCTCACCAGACTTCACACATGTTCCAAAGAATACATATATGTCCCGAAGGACCACATAGACCCTCTACCCTTGGCATGCCAACTATACTTATAGTTCTCATTTACATAACATGGGCTTTCACAATTTATCTAATTCATATCACGTAGACATATTATTTCCATACCTTTATCATATAACTCATATAACTTTTCTTTCATATTCATGTCCCATAATGCATATGGTATGGATTCATGTCATATATCATCATATGAACTACGATCATGTATCAAAATATTGAATCTAGACTTATCACAAGTCTAGAACTGAATAAAATACATATTCATGTTATGCATATGCACTCACCTAGATTTCTTTGTTTTTCCCTCGATTGATCCTACTTGTCGATGGTTCCGGAACTCGATTAGGCTCAATATCTACATAAGCAAAATTTTCAAGATGATTATCAGATGCCTAAGTCTTGAAATTAACCTCTAATAGCCTACTAATTTAAGAAATTGATAGTTTAGTCTCTCTTCTTTCTTTTCTCTTTTTTTTTTATTATGGGGGAATCGGTTCCCCCTGGGGGTATCGATTCCCCTCTAGCGTTCTGGAAATTCATATTCGTTTGAGGGGGTATTGATTCCCCTTGAATTGGTATCGATTCCCCTAGCCCAGAAATCCTATTTTGAGCTCGAAAATCACTTCATTTCAGCTTAAACCTTCATATTTCACTTTTTTTTAATATTCCTAACTTCCATATACATATTTAAACTCATTTCTATTCCATAATCACTTCTTTAAACCCAAAATTCCATCATTTACATGGCATTCAAGAATCACACTAAATTTTCAAGGTGTTCTAATTCTAATTCTAACACTTCATATCCCTTAATTAACTTGATGACAAGTCAAATCTCACTTCCAATTCTTATTATGAACTCTAATCTAAGATTTCACTTTTCTACTTCCTTTCTTTAATTCTTCATATACTTCTCCTCTTGAGGTTTTAAAACAATTTAAACTTCCTTTAAGCTTAACTATTGCCTAATGGTCATGAATCAACCATAAATTCATCAAGAAATTCACTAACAAGAAAATCTTACCTTAGCTTGGGTCTCACGTATGAAGAAGAAGAAAAAAAGAAGATGACTCTGGAAGCTTGTTTTAATTTCCTACTCTTCCACATGCTTAATATAATACTAACCCCAAAATTATATTGTTATAAAACGACCATTTTGTCCTTCTAATCTTCCTTCTTTATAATTTAATCCTACACAAAATAACTCAAATAAGTCATTGAACTCTTCCATCATTCTACTTAAATCACCAAATGCTGAAACTTTACAAATTGATCACTAACCCGGCATGGAGGATGTTACAAATCTCCCTCCCTTAAGAAAATTCGTCCTCGAATTTTCAATAAGAAAAGAGATGGGGATACTGATTCCTCATATCCTCCTCACGCTCCCATGTTGCTTCCTTTACTTTGTGATTCTTCCATAAAACTTTAACCAATAGAATAGTCTTGTTCCTCAATTGCTTAACCTCATGAGCTAAAATTTGAATCGGTTCTTCCTCATAAGTCAAGTCCAGTTGTACCTCGATCTCTTCTGGGTTTATGATATGGGAGGGATCCGATCGATATCTCCAAAGCATTGAGACATGAAATACATTGTGAATCTTTTCCATTTCTGGTGGTAAAGTCAATTGGTATGCTATGGGTCCCACTCTTTTTACAATTTCATATGGTCCAATAAACCGGGGACTTAACTTTCCTTTCCGACCGAACCTCAACACATTCTTCCATGGAGATACCTTTAAAAACACTTTATCCCCAACTTCAAATTCAATCTCCTTTCTTTTAAGATCAGAATAGGACTTTTGTCGATCAGAGGCCACTTTGAGGTTATGCTGAATTTCTCGAACTTTCTGTTCTACATCTTGAATTAACTCCGGACCAAGAACACTTCGATCTTTGAGTTCATACCAATTTAATGGAGTACGATATTTTCTTCCATATAATGCTTCATATGGGGACATCTTTATACTAGACTGATAACTATTATTGTAAGCGAACTCTGCCAGCGGTAAATACTTTTCCCATGATCCTTTGAATTCCATTACGCATGCTCTCAACATATCTTCCAATATCTGAATAGTTCTCTCTGATTGCCCATCAGTCTGAGGATGAAAAGTCGTACTAAAGTTTAAACGAGTCCCCAACGCTCCATGCAAAGATTTCCAGAATCTAGAAGTGAATCGAGGGTCTCGATCAGAGACTATGGAAACAGACACTCCATGCAATCTAATAACTTCTCTAATATACAGCTCTGCATACTTTTCCATAGAGAAATCCGTTCTAACCGGAAGGAAATGCGCTGACTTAGTTAATTGATCAACAATTACCCAGATTGATTCTCTTTTGTTCGGAGTCAAGGGTAACCCCGAAACAAAATCCATCGTAACATTTTCCCATTTCCATTGAGGAATGAAAAGCGGTTGCAATAATCCTGACGGAACTTGATGCTCGGCTTTGACTTGTTGACATATCAAACACTTAGACACAAATTCGGTGATGCTTCATTTCATCCCTGACCACCAAAATCGATCCTTCAAATCCATATACATCTTGGTTCCACCCGGGTGCATCGTTAACGGACTGCAATAAGCCTCTGTTAATATTTCTTTCTTCAAGTAGTCATTGTCGAGTATTACAATTCTTCCTTTACAATATATATTTCCATCTGACTTAATCTCAAAGTCTTTAATCTCTTTGTTCTTTACTTTCTCAATTCTTTTCAAACACATTTCATCTTTACTTTGCAATTCTCCTATTCGTTCCAACCATGCTGGTTTAAGGGTTAATTCTGCACAAAGACCACCGTCTCCCGTTAAAGATAATCTTGCATCCATAGCTCGTAAAGCTACAAACGTCTTTCTACTCAAAGCATCTGCTACCACGTTAGCTTTTCCAGGATGATAGTCAATTATCACATCATAATCTTTTAAGAACTCTACCCATCTACGTTGCCTCAAATTCAACTCTTTTTGAGTCATCAGGTACTTCAGGCTCTTATGATCCGTATATAAGTAACAACGCTCCCCATAAAGATAATGACGCCAAATCCTGAGAGCGAATACTACAGCAGCCATTTCTAAATCATGAGTGGGGTAATTCTTTTCATGTGGTTTTAACTGTCTCGATACATACGCTACCACCTTCCCTTCTTGCATTAATACACACCCCAACCCGTTATGGGATGCGTCACTGTATACTACAAAATTCTTGCCAGATTCTGGTTGAACCAATATCGGAGTTTCCGTCAGAATTCTCTTTAAAGCTTCAAAACTTTCTTGACATTCAGAAGTCCAAACAAACGGTACATTCTTTCTCATCATCTTTGTTAAAGGCAACACTATCATCGAAAAATTCTTAACGAATCTTCGATAATAACCAGCAAGTCCAAGGAAACTCCGAACTTCAGATACATTCTTTGGAACTTCCCAATCCATTATAGCTTTAACCTTCTGAGGGTCTACTCTAATCCCAACTGTCGATATTACATGCCCCAAGAAAATTACTTCGTTTAGCCAAAATTCACATTTGCACAATTTCGTATAGAGATTTTTATCCCTGAGAATTTGCAAAACTAGCCTTAGATGTGCGATGTGCTCTTTAATGGACTTCGAGTAAACCAGTATGTCATCAATAAAGACAACAACAAACTGGTCCAAATAGGGCTGAAAAATCCTGTTCATGAGATCCATGAAAGCAGCTGGTGCATTCGTTACTCCGAATGGCATTACGATGAATTCATAATGACCATATCTCATTCTGAAAGCCGTCTTAGGAATATCTTTCTCCTGAATCTTCAATTGATGATAACCCGAACATAGATCGATCTTCGAAAATACCGAAGCTCCTTTTAATTGATCAAACAAGTCATCAATGCGCGGAAGGGGATACTTGTTCTTGATGGTCACCTTATTAAGCTGTCGATAATCAATATGGAGACGCATTGATCCATCCTTCTTCTTAACAAATAACACCGGAGCTCCCCAAGGTGACACACTTGGTCGAATAAATCCTTTTCCTAACAACTCTTGCAATTGATTCTTTAACTCTTGCAATTCTTTCGGAGCCATCCGATAAGGTGCCATTGCAATTAGAGCGGTTCCTGGCATTATCTCAATTTGAAATTCTACCTCTCTATCTGGAGGTAATCCTGGCAACTCAGCCGGGCAAACTTCAGGGAATTCTTAAACTATTGGAATCTCCTCTAGCCCTTTCTCTATAGCTCTTAAATCTATCACATTTGCAAGAAATCCTTGACATCCCTGTAGCAATAGCTTCTTAGCTGACATTACTGACATTACATTTGCTAAGGGATTAAACTTTTCACTGCTCACACTTATCTCTGTTCCTTCTGGACTTTTCAAGGTTACCTTTTTTAATCTGCAATTAACATCTCCATAGTAACGGAACAACCAATCCATTCCCAGAATCACTTCAAACTCGTCAAAGGGGTAATTCCATCAGATTAGCAGGAAATTCAATTCCATGAACCTTTATGGGACACCCCCTTACAGACTTTATTCACCCGAGCATTATGGCCTGACGGAGTTATTACTATAATCTCATTACTCGTAGCTTCTAAGGGAATCCTCAATTCCTTTACTAACTTACTTGTAATATAAGAATAATTAGAACCCGGATCAATCAGTACCAATACTAATTTATCATACAACTGAAAAGTACCTGCTATAATATCAGGGTCATCACGGTCTTCACTTGTCTTTAGATTGTACACCCGTGCAGTTGATCAAACTTCAGGTTGAGCAGAGAATTTAGATGGGTTCCTTCCTCTGCCTCTTCCTCGTCCTCTTTGTGAGGAAGAACCAACTCCTTCAGATGGTGCAGGCTCACCAACAATCAATGGACAATCCCGGATAAAATGTCCGACATCTCCGCATCTAAAACAAGTCCCAACAGCCATCCGACAAGCCCCAGAATGGTTTTTCCCACAGTGCTGACACTGTCTCGCTTGACTTGGAGTAGATCTCCCAGCACCAAATCCCACTGACTGCGTCTGTCTAGGCCTTGCCTGACTTGCTCCCCTAGCAGACGATGCAACTGATTCTGATCTAGCTTGTGATCGAAATCCCGAGTCTCTTCCCCTTTTTGATGGTGCGGAGCTAGAAAAAGCACCCGTTCTCTTTGATGTCTGAACTCTAAAATACCCGAATCTCTCATTCTGAGCTCTTTCAAGAGCCTTGGCACGATTGATCGCCTCTTGGAATGAGGACAAATTCAATACTATCAGCATCTCTTTCAATCTAGGGAGTAAACCCTCCACAAACCATTCACAAGCCTCTTTTTCAGTAGGCACAAGCTCGGATGCAAACCTACTCAACTTGTTGAACTCACATTCATACTCATATACAGAGCGGTACATCTGTTTCAAATTCAAAAACTCATACTTCATATGTCGAATAAATTGATCTCCAATGTACTTGTTTTTAAATTCATCTAAGAATAAAGACCAAGTCAATTGGTCACTGGGCATCCTCATGGTGACGTTCGTCCACCATATTCTCACCTGACCCCTCAACAACGAGACAGCTCCATCTAACTTCTCCACTTCAGAACAGTTGAGACCATCCAACATGATTTTTAAATCATTTAACCAAAGATCTGCCGCAACCGGACCTTCTTCGGTTTTTCCCTTAAATTTGGGAGCTCCTAAACCTCTCAACTCTTTTGCTATATTCATCCTTTGAGTTAGTGGAGCAGGAGGTTGAAGACGCGTTAGAATAGCGTCTAACATTCTGAAGAACATATCTTGATCTTGCACAGGCACTCCTTGAGATGCTTGTTCTTCACCTTGCCTGGCCAGAGCAAGTGAATTACTGCTATCAGCATGCCTATCTTCTCCGCTTCACTTCGGGAGCTATTATGTCCGGACATCTAATAAGAATAAACACATTGTTCTATTAGCAAAACAGCATACTCATACTATACCAGATCAGAAGTTCTCACTATTTGTTGGCATGTATTCCATTTAAAGACTCTATAGACTCTGGTTTATGCCTAGAATCGGCTAAACCATAGCTCTGATACCATTAAATGTAACACCCCCAACCCGTATCCCAACCCGGATACGAGTCAGAGATATTATATTGACTTTTAAAACACAACTCATTACAAATAATAGTAAAATACTTGAACTTATATTATGAAAAATACAATAATATACATATGGTAATATAAGTTTACCAAAATATTTAGAGCATACACAACTTAACCCTTTAATAACATGCCAACATCCATTTTCATAACAAAATGACCTACTGATTAAGTTGCTTCTGATCTGATAGTTGTAGGAGTAATATTGTCCAGCTGCTTAACCTCGATCGTTTACTTTATCGGATCTTACGTGTGAAACACTCACACGCTAAGTCATCGACTTAGTGAGGCAATAATATAATAATAATAATATCAATAAATATAAAGTAATTGCCAAAATAAGAGGGGTTGCAGTAATAAGATGTATGTAAATAATGCAATAACCAAAACCATGTTTCTTACACATATACTTATCAAATTCACATTCATAAATTCGCCTTAGTAAGTTCATTAGCCCATGGTACCATACAGAGAACCTAAGGTATGTGAGTATTGTGAGGTTGTGCACTATGTTGTCACCACAGCTCATATAATTGCACCTAAGTGCCACGTAAAATTGCACCGGAGTGCCGCGTAGAATTGCATAGTAGTGCCATATAATAATGTCCATAAGGACCACATATCATTCCTTAAGAATCATATACATATTCCAAGGATCAAGTATGTGTCTCACCAGACTTCACACATGTTCCAAAGAATACATATATGTCCCGAAGGACCACATATCATTCCTTAATAATCATATACATATACCAAGGATCAAGTATGTGTCTCACCAGACCTCACACATGTTCTAAAGAATACATATATGTCTCGAAGGACCACATATCATTCCTTAAGAATCATATACATATACCAAGGATCAAGTATGTGTCTCACCAGACTTCACACATGTTCCAAAGAATACATATATGTCCCGAAGGACCACATAGACCCTCTACCCTTGGCATGCCAACTATACCTATAGTTCTCGTTTACATAACATGGGCTTTCACAATTTATCTAATTCATATCACGTAGACATATTATTTTCATACCTTTATCATATAACTCATATAACTTTTCTTTCATATTCATGTCCCATAATGCATATGGTATGATTCATGTCATATATCATCATATGAACTACGATCATGTATCAAAATATTGAATCTAGACTTATCACAAGTCTAGAATTGAATAAAATACATATTCATGCTATGCATATGCACTCACCTAGATTTCTTTGTTTTTCCCTCGATTGATCCTACTTGTCGATGGTTCCGGAACGCGATTAGGCTCAATATCTACATAAGCAAAATTTTCAAGATGATTATCAGATGCCTAAGTCTTGAAATTAACCTCTAATAGCCTACCAATTTAAGAAATTGATAGTTTAGTCTCTCGTCTTTCTTTTCTCTTTTTTTTATTATGGGGGAATCGGTTCCCCCCTGGGGGTATCGATTCCCCTCTAGCGTTCTGGAAATTCATATTCGTTTGAGGGGGTCTCGATTCCCCTTGAATGGGTATCGATTCCCCTAGCCCAGAAATCCTATTTTGAGCTCGAAAATCATTTCATTTCAGCTTAAACCTTCATATTTTAATTCCTTTAATATTCCTAACTTCGATATACATATTTAAACTCATTTCTATTCCATAATCACTTCTTTACACCCAAAATTCCATCATTTACATGACATTCAAGAATCACACTAAATTTTCAAGGTGTTCTAATTCCAATTCTAACACTTCATATCCCTTAATTAACTTGATGACAAGTCAAATCTCACTTCAAATTCTTATTATGAACTCTAATCTAAGATTTCACTTTTCTACTTCCTTTCTTTAATTCTTCATATACTTATCCTCTTGAGGTTTTAAAACAATTTAAACTTCCTTTAAGCTTAACTATTGCCTAATGGTCATGAATCAACCATAAATTCATCAAGAAATTCACTAACAAGAAAATCTTACCTTAGCTTGGGTCTCACGTATGAAGAAGAAGAAAGAAGAAGATGACTCTGGAAGCTTGTTTTAATTTCCTACTCTTCCACGTGCTTAACATAATACTAACCCCAAAATTATATTACTATAAAAAGACCATTTTGTCCTTCTAATCTTCCTTCTTTATAATTCAATCCTACACAAAATAACTCAAATAAGTTATTGAACTCTTCTATCATTCTACTTAAATCACCAAATGCTGAAACTTTACAAATTGATCACTAACCCGGCATGGAGGATGTTGCAAGAAGTATCGATACACCCCATAGGGGTATCGACATTAGGTATTTTTCAAAACATCAAACTGAAATTTGGTATCGATACTCACCCCAGAGTATTGATACTGCCTTAATCCAAACCCACGTCAGTCAGGTGGTATCGATACCATCTGGTGGGTATCGATACTAAAGGTTTAATATCGATACTGAAGGGTCAGTATTGGTACCCACGAATAGATTTGGATAAATAATCTAAGGGTTAAGGGATCAGACTCGAGGTACCCCATATACTTAGAGTAATATAAAATAAGACTTTAAGTGATAACAGAACATTAGAAATAGTAACAACTAGGTTACATAAAACTAGCCTTGTTTGATGTTTAGTAAACAACCATGACACCCAAGTTCTTTCTAGCATAATACGACAATCGGGGGATCCAAGTCAGTGCCATGCACTTCAGTGGCCTAACTGGGCGCATATATCCCAAGACTCGACAGAGTATGTTGGCGGGTGTATGTTTTCGATGCAAAATTTCGGATCTCAACCTAGTTGTACCCAAGGGTACATCGATAGTGTTATAGGGGTGCATGAGCTCCGGGATGCAAAATCCCTCAGCCACACCATGATGCCAACCATATATTAGTAGTTTAGTAGTTATATTCTCAGACCTGTGCCACTTTCCATTTGATTTAATGAATGTATGTAGTATAGTACAATTATTAATGAGGCATTGAGCTCGTAAGCTCAACGTTTAGAATGTGTTTTCGTGTGTAGGTTCTTAGGGGTAGTTCGTGGGGAGTTATCATCACCAAACATTCCATTGCAGCAGACTAGATTTCCAGAGACCTTCAAAGTACGTCTTGAGTCATCTTTAGAGGGCATGTACTACTATAGACTCATTTTGTATTCAGTCGTAACTTTATTTGGTGCTCCGTATTTCATTTTGTGGATGTATTTTGGAAGCTCCCATCTATGGATGATTATTTATCAGTAAATTATAAGCAAATTTAAAGGAAACTTTTGGGTCACTATTTCGGTAATCCCGTGTAACATTGTAATCCATGGATCTTCGAGTCAAACTGGATTAAAGTGTTACATAAAGTACTAAACTTGTCATTATATCGGAAGATTTTGAATGATAAGATTTCGAATTTTAATTCTTGTTTGAAGTTGGATTCATATTTTTGACAATATAAACATTTAATTCTATGATTATGTCTAAGGAAACGTTTAAAAGACATCTTTTATAGTGGTCCATTTTAGATCAGTCAAAAATACTCAGTTTTGAAACAATTTTTTAAATAATTTAATTTGATTGATTACAATGTAGTATATATTCAAAATATTTCTTAATCATTGATAATATACACACTCGTAGATCCAAACATTTGAACTTAAAATTTCAGAGAAAATAACACTTCATTTAACCACTGATATCACTTGATATGTTTTATATTATCAATACATCTAAAAATTAGACAAACAGAGAAGTTTTATAAACTATTTTCAACAAATTATACTTTTTCATAATAATTGAATATTTAAAATTATTTTAACAGATAATTTTGTGTCATTACTCTAATATTAATAATTAATATTATTATTAATTTGGAGATTCTAACAATATTAGAGCATAAAGTGAAATCATATTTGGACCTTTAAAGTTATGAAAGTTGTGATGAGAAAGGCTGCAATAACAAGTTATGGACCTTGTTTTAATAGTTAGTTTTTTTTTCTCCATAGGGCAAACAATTTAATTAATTAGTTCAATATGACATAGAAATTTATTTAGGGATCTATGGTATTTATTACAGCGACTTGGAACTCATCACGTTGAGGTGATGAGTTTCGATAAAAATATTTTTTATTCAAATTTTTCATCATGATGTGATAAAATTTAATTAAAAAATATAATTTATTGGAACTCATCATCTCGAATGATGAGTTTAAATAAAAAAATATTTTTATTAAATCATGAATACTATAGAAAATATCATAAATTCTAAAATAAATTTTTTCTTGTACTATTTTCTCGAATAATTTATCCGTTTGTCCTATTAATTCATAAAAACCCAATATTTATCCTCATTTTTTATCTTCCAAAATTGGGCCTAATAAGACAATTCTCTAATTATATATCTTTTATCTTTGCAGAGTAACCCATACCATTGATCCCTCGCATAACATTTATTTGAACTATAAATCATATTCTAAAGATTCTTTTTTTTTAAAAACTCATATTCTAAAGCTTCAATTGGGTCAAAATGGACCACTTCAGATTTGCAGCTTTTACTCAATATTATTTAATCATTTATTTTTAAAATAATTTATAAAATCATATATAATGGAATAATTAAATTAATTAAACTTATGATAAGAATCTTTTACTTCACAAATACTATGTAAAAATGTATATTACAAATGTTCCAATATCCATTATCAGATACCATTGGACATTGGGATTTCTTGTTTCCATTTTCTTCTCACCAAGACGCATAAGATTTTAAGAAAATAAAAGAAAAATAGATTAGAGAAAGGGATAGTTTCATGAAATCAAGTATAAAATGTGTGGAAGTGATCCAAAACAAAAGATTCTAAATAGGGGTTGGATGGGATACGTTCTATTTTTAAAATTTTAAATTTTAATATGATTTAAATATTTTTATTAATTATTTAATTTTATAATTTCTGAATTTTTAATATAACTTTTTAAATTCATATTTTAAGTGGTGGTTGATTTTGAAACTTGTCGCGGTGTTGAAAGCCGAGTAGAATTTCGTTATTATATGTGTCTGGTATACCCTTGAATGTCACAAGGGTAAAGTACAGAAATGATCTTTCGATTATAGAGTGTTGTTTTATTCCGTCATTTGAGTATTAAAAGTTACAAAATAATCTTTCGATTATAGAGTATTACTTTGTTGAGTCTCTTAACTATTTAAAGTTACAAATAATCACCCCGACTATTCATATATTCCAAACTAATCTTATTATGTTAAAAATTTACGACAGTCTGAGTTAGACGTTAACATAATGACTAGATATGATAATCTTTTGAGGTTTTAAGATCAGATTTTATCATATCTCAATCAATATGTTAACATTTAGCTCAAACTATAATCAATTTTTTAAAAGAATATGATGAGTTTAAAATATACGAATAGACAAATAATGATTTTATAATTTTTTAATAGTTAAAAGATTCAAAAAAGAAAAAAAAAAGAACCAATACCTTTTCCAGTTAGGTAGTATAAGATTTCAATTATATTTTAAATTTAATCGAGTTGAATCTCTGATTATAACATGATTTTTTATATTGTTTTTTGTTTATATAATTTAACTTTAAAATTTTATGTATAAATATGATTTTTTAAAAATCAAATCCAACTGAACACTGAAAAATGGATCTTAATCTTAACCAATTAAATTGTTTTTTGAATTTTTAACATTTTTTTCTTAAATATATAATTAAATTACACGTTTGGTACACAAACTATTAGTTTTACTTCATTTAATACTTAAACTTTTATTTTTTTAATTATACCTATCGTTTAGTTTTTGTTTCATTTTAGTACTTTGTTAAAAATTTAATGTTAAGTTTTTTTTTTTAATGTTTAAGTTCTAAAATGGATCAAAATTGATAGTTTAGGTACTAAACACATTAAGATTTTAACAGCAGGATACTAAAATAAAATAAAATCTAAACGTCAAGTATGATTTTAAAAAAATTTAAAATTTATATACTAAAATAGACCAGAACTAATAGTTTAAATACTAAACATTTAATTTACCTTTAATTATTTATCAACTGATTGGACTGATAACCGGTATTGTAATTAACTCAACTATGGTCTAATGTTTATAGCATTACTTACAAGACATGTAAATAGATGACTTTGTTTTATGTTCATCCTCCCAGTCTCCAGAATCCAACATCAGGGACCCAGTCTTTGCTTGCAAAGTACTAATCCGATTGTTATTACAAAACCGTGTTTCGAGTACACTAAAAAAATATCGGATAAAGTATATAAATAGTACATTAACTACAAAACGCTATTTATCGAATGTTTCAATTATGTTATGTTATTTTGTTGAGTTCTTCGATTATTAAAAATTATAAAAATAATTATACAACTATTTATACGTTTCAAATTCATCATTTTTAGTTAAAAATTGATGACAATATGAGTTGGATGTTACCTTGTTAACTGAGATATGATGGTCATTTGTAATTTTGTTATAATATTTTGTCATATCACAATTAGTAAGCTAATGTCCAGCTCATACTGTCGTCAATTTTTTAATAGAAAATAATATGTTTGAAACATATGAATAGTCGGGTGACCATTTTATAACTTTTAATAGTCGGAGGAATCAACATAATAATACCCTATAGTCAAGAGACCTTTTAAAATTTTTATGAAAATAGGAAAATTTTCTCTTCACTTAGCCACTATTTTTTTATCATCAAAATTACCTTTTAGAACGAACCTCGAGCTTCTTAGGGACTAGTGGCACAACTCATCCGGGTCAAACCACAAGCTCCTCAAATTTTGAAAATGCTTGCTTTAGGGATTCTAATGTCATTGATCTTTACAACTGGTTTTTTTAAAACTAAACCCTTTCGAATCGAGCGAACAATGATTCAAATTTCCTTAAGATGTGGGTTTATCTGTTCATAATTTTTGAAATATTTGTCTCTTGGGGTTGGTTAGAATTGTTTAGTATCCTTTCTAAAGTGAATTCAAATTTTATTTGTACCTTCTTTTGCAATGTTATTCTTGTCCATGAAGAAAATTATGTAAACAATGTCATTGGGATTGAGTCATACCTTAAGGGGAAAATAACATGTACAAATGGATAGATTTCCTAATGATAGCCTTACTTCTCTAGAGTTCCCCGATCGTTCCTTTTACTCCTTATTACTTGGTTTTTTTGTCATTTCTGTAATACCCCAAAAATTTAGACAATGATCAAAATGAAAATTTGGATAGTTTGATGGTCAAAGTAGAAAATTGGGAAAAGTTTAGGGAATTAAGTGATAACTTCTAAAAAGAATTTTATTCCATAAATAGATGGTTTACACTTGAGAATGGAGTTTTATGGAAATCATTTTTTTGGAATTTAAATTTTAGTAAAGAAAAACTAGAAAGGGTTAAAGTCCGATAAGGAATCGGTAATTCCGATCAAATTGGAATTTTACACAAAATTGGAAGGATGTTATAAAATGGTTGGAAATATTATTTTAATATTTTGGATCAGAGAAATTTGGTTTGGAATTGTGCAATTTTTCAGATTTAACCGAAACAGTGGAATTTAATGACTAAAACGCAAGTTTTGAAAATTTCATGGCATTTTCGTAGGTCAAAGTCAAATTAATTCATATTTGACTTTGTATTATGATAATGATCAGATGGCTTGGTTTTATGGTGAATATGGAAATTCATTAAGGGCAAAAATGAAAATTCTTATGGAATGGAAAAAAATTCCATTATGATATTATATTAAGCATGTGCTAGATATAATTAACATTAGAATAAGAATAATGGGGGAACTTTCATCTTCTTCTTCCTCCAAGGGCCGACACTTTCAGCAAGAAAGGTAAACATCTTTAGTTTTAATTTTGAAGCTATTTCTTGAGAATTAGCTCGGTGTGGTTATGAAAAATGTTCTACGTTCAATTCTCTACATTTTGACATGAATATTAATAGAGTTCATGTTCAAGTTCATCTTGAGTTTATGAAAGGGGAAGTTGATTCATGTGTTTTAGGGGTTATGAAGAGTTAAGTGAATTTAAAGAATTGGTTGTAAGAATTGATGAAGAACCTAAGAATGAAGTTAAAGAAAACAGTTTGGATTTTGAATCTGGAAGTAGGTTCGAAAATTCACAAGAAATTATATAAAAATAATTTCGAGGTTATTTTTATATATTTGTGTTTATATATCGTTCTAGTTTCGTTTAAAACAAACGGGGATCAATTTCAAGGTGCATACAAAAAGATATGGATTTTTAACCAAGGAAAGGTCAGAAAAATCGGACAGCAGATTCTGTTAAACAGATTCTGTTGGTCAACTTTGAAAATTCACCATAAATTGTACATAATAAATTAGAAGGAATTCTTTATATGGATAGATCTTATTGAGTCTAGTTTTCAACGGAAGAAATGGAATTGAATTCTAGTGTGTATATCAATATAGAATATTGATTCTTTAAAGGTAGTGCGAGTTGTCTGAATTCTGGAAAATTGATGGGTTGTTGTGTAAATGGAAAAGTTGGTTCCAATGTTAAAAGGAGTTGTTAAGTACTTAGTATTTGGTAGAAAATGAGTTCCAAATATATTATGGATTTATTTTGGAATATGTTTATTTTAGTACAATACTAACATATGTATCATTATGAATTTGTGATTTATACAGATTGTGATTGATTTACAATTGAAGCAAGTCAAGTATAAATGGTTTATTGTGGAACATAGTGAGGCACAAATTTGGAAAATTATAGTGTCAATGTGAGTGTAATACATGAATGAAATTATACATGAATGTTTTATACATATTAGGAAGACATGCGATAAGTCGACCTTGTTTATATCGGCATGATTTTATATCATTTTTATAAATTGACATTGATATGTCAGAGTATGAAATTAAAATGCATTGATCACTGATCTTTGCATATGATTATCATGAACATATATGATTTACCATGAATGTTATTTCGGGTATGAACTGCCCCATTGTTAAATATTGTAATATACTTTGCCATGAATGGATCAAATAAAATAAACTGTATGCCCAAGTAAGTCATTGAGGGACAGGGTATAGTTGGCATGCCATAGAGTCCAGCAGCAGGCTTTATTGTCGGAAGTTTGGTTCGAGCAACCTAAAAAGAAAATAAAATATTGAAGTTAGTAAGATAATTTAAAATAAAGACCAAATTGAAATAAAATAAAAAACCAGGGATTGAATTGCAATAAAATGAATCAATTAAAATTAAGGACTAAATTAAGATGTATAAGAATGTTTAAGGGTTAAATAGTAATTAATTATATCAACTAAAGTTAGTGACTAATTAAACTTAAAATTAAATAAAGAAACATGAACCAAAATGTAAAAACACGACTAATGTTGAAGGACCTTAAAAGAAATAAACCAAAATGTTAATATTGAAAATAAAAATGGAAAATAGTAAATTAGGACAAAATCAAAATAAATAAGGAATGAAAATGAGTGGCCAAATTGAAAGTTATGAAACATGCGAAGGATGCGGAGAGGGTTTGACTCTTCATCCAAATCGCACGCGTAAAGGGGTCTTAACAACGTCATTCGGTGAGGGCTATATAAACTTTTTAAGCCTAATTTCCTCATTTGATGCTCGTTCTCTCTCTCCTTCCAAAGTTCTCTCTGTCATCTCTCTTCTTTCCAGACACTGGCCACCGCACCGTCGCTGTCTCCAGTTGCTGTTGAAACCCAAAACTTCCAGGCTGACTCTCCTAGGCACAGTGGTTATTGATCTGGGCTCTGTTATACACAAATGGCCTCCAACGCGTGAAACAAGCTGGGAACCTTACAGCTTCAACCTTGTCTATATGTCTTCTCCACCGTTGGATCGAGCCAAGGCCGATCTATGGTTCTCCAGGGGATATGATGAACCTCCTCACCATAGGATTAACCAATGGAGGCCCCAACGTTGGTGAGAAGCTTCGGCCGAGAGGGAGGTTACCCTTTTTCTCTATACTTTTGTTTCTCCTTTCAAATGAATGTTCTCCTCTTTATGAATGGTTGTTTTTTTTTATTTCGAATGGAAAATAGATCTAAAAAGGCTTTCTTTTATTGCTTCTCTGGTAATCGAAAAATGGTGGAGAAAGAAGAGGAAAAAAACCTTGTTTACAATGGTTTCCTTCAAAAAAAAAAATGGGGAAGACTACAATGCTCTCTCTGTTGAAAAGAATTAACTTTGTTTGCCCCTTGTTATAAATGTTTGTGGGTTTTTATAACCCAATTACAAATTAAAATAAAATCCGAAATGAATTATAATTTCGTTTCTTTTGTTTTGCATGTGATTTGTTGTGGCTGAGGGAGGAACCAATAATGATGAGTATGGCTTGCTGGCAATCTTCGTGGAGGGGACTTCTGTTGTGCTTGGTGAGAGGAGACCAATATGCTGCTCATGGGTGAAGGTTGTTTCTAGGGACAGGGGAACCCCAATGCATATCTCGTACGTGTGAGCTGCAACCAAAGCGTGGAGCGCCCAAAGGTTTTCACGTGATCTCCACGCGCATTGGTTCTAGGATATTTTGGAAGATTCTGGCGGTGACAGCAGATGGTTGCTTTGGATAGTAATTAGGGTTTAGAACCCTAGTCTCGATGCTAATCCGGTCTTTATTCACGGGCTTCCTCTTTGTTGGGCCAGAACTATTGGGTCTCTCGGCCATGAGTCTTTGTAACATTTAGACTTTGTTTGTAAATCTGTAAAACAAAATAAAAATAACTATTAGTAATTGTTTATTATTTAATATAATCAAACCTAGTATAATTAGTAACTAATATAATTATATAACATCTAAATGCGTAACTAACCTTACCTAACATATTAACATAATTAGTAATTAGTCTAATATAAAGTAACTAAAGACGCAACCCATTTATTTAATATATAATATAGTTAAAGGAAATTAACCAATAATCAAACAAGATTAAGAAGTTAGAATTTTGAAATTGAATGATTAAAACCCCGGAAAAAAACATGTGAATGCACATTTGATTCAAAATCCCTTAATTTATTACATTGAATTGAAAAATGGGCTTCAATCCCAAAAAATCTGTTGATATTTTTGTTGATTGCGGTTTTTTTCCTTTTTCTTCACATGATATTGGCTTGAACAGAATCTGGAATGACCATAGCTTGATAGGCACGTGAAAGAGCGATGAGCGACGCATGGGAGTGTGGGCACGTGAAGGAAGTATGAACGTCGTGCATAGAGTGCACGCGCGTGCAAGTTGGAGGCCATCTCTGGGAGTGGCGGCTGGAAATTTTGGAAGAACCCTTGGGTTTTCCTTGTTTGCTTAACATTTTGGGCCTCTCCACTGTTGGACTCGCATTGAATATGGGCTGTAAAATAGAACTAAAAATATCAATAAAACACCTTTTAACATACTAATAATAATAATAATAATATAAATAATAAACTAAGTATAGTATATAATACCAATACTAATTATAAAACGTAATAAATAACAATATATTAGAATAATAATAATAATAACATGAAATAATTATAAAATTGAAATTCCATAATGAGTGTCTACACCTATAATCCAAGATCTATGGATCATCCAAAACTTCAGCTATGCGTAGAACCAAAGGCGTCCTCAACAATGACCATATCAACCGAGACCACCTCAACAACTACAATACCAATCGCTAAAGTCTTCACTAGAATCCATCGTTGAGAGTTTGTCATTGTCTCAAGAGAAATTTCAAAATCAAAATGAAACACGTCTACAGGAAATAGATAAACAAATAAGTCAACTGGCTCAGTCTGTGGGACGTATGAAATCATAAGGAAAGCTACCATCTTAAACCGAGGCAATCTCATGAAAAAAAGTTAGCACCATCACCCTTCTAAGTAGCACTGTGATCGCGCCAATCCCTAAAGAATCTGTCACAAAATTAAAAGAAGGAAAAAACTTAGATCACAGAAGGATCAGGAAGAGGTTGACACAGAAGAGAGAGAAAAAGAAAAGAAAGAAAAATCCCAAGAAGAAGAGGAGAAACTTAGCACACAACCCCAAAAAAGAAAGATTCAACACCA
>NW_024062455.1:0-51112 GCF_006381635.1 Hibiscus syriacus
CATGAACCCCAAAAGATTAAAATACTTAGAGCTTCAAGGTGACTTCAGTAATCTCGAGTATGAAAATGATCCAAATACCTTCATGGACCTAGAAATAAGTGAACGTTATGGATAAATTGGAAAACCTGAGTATTGTATTGCCATAAAGGTTAGGGAGTACCACTCAAGTACGTTGGTCATCTTGGAGACTGTTGAAATTCATAAGTTAGCTAATACCATCGGAATAAGTTCCTTAGCTCTGTTCAATGATGGTTCTGAAGATAATCAGTTCGACTAGTGTTGGTATTAAAGGGGTTGACATGTATCACAATGTTGGGATTTGATTAGTTCTAGTTGACCCGATATCCTAATAAATGACATGAATAATGAATACCATGAATCATCGATTCATCCTTATTAGATTAAGTTGCTAATAATCCACTAGAAATCGTAATGTCTAAGATGCCCTTGTAGGCCGAATACTGGAATCAATCTCAGTGAATTCGAATCTTGAATTATTCTGATGTAAAGGTTCTTGAACACCTTCCTGATGTACCTATATCAACTTTAAATGTCTGATAGATCCATTAGTAATTGATCCCTTTCAATAGGACCTTGTTCCTGGAATCCGATCAAATTACATAAGTTTCACGTTTCCTGATAACTATTAAGTGCCTCTGAAAAATACTTGGATCCTTTATGTGTTCCCCATGTAATACATCACTGTTTTATATGTTTTGAAATTTGTTTTACCAAAATTTATTGATTACTGCTTATGAAACCATGGCTACATGGTATGTGTCTCCGATTACGGTTTTCATCGAAAAATATGATTTGTTCCTGAATATGGAATTTAATGGTTTATGAACCTATGGTTTCTTTTTTTTCACTGGTTACTACTGAAATGTTTATTTTAAACATTTTTTCGTAGGATGAAGAATGAAGGTTCAACTCTTATCAAGCTGGTAAATCCTTACGGACCTAAGACCCTTGGGTAGGCTCTGAGCCCCGAGAAACTTTCTTGGTTAGGCTCACATGCCCCAAGGCACTCCCTTGGGTTAATAGTGGGACTATATATTGTACGGGTGGAGGGCAATTATATGGTTTATTCATTGTCACATTTACGAGATTTTACTAGATCACAGTCCAGCTATTATGTGAAGACACTAGTTTTTTTCCATTTGTTTTTATTTTATTTTATTATTATTATTATTATTATATTATTATTATTATTTTATTATTATTATTATTATATTATTATTATTTTATTATTAACATTTTAGGCCCAAATCAGACCCAACCCAATTACAAACCGGCCGAGTTACAAGAGCCCAACTCAGTGGCCCAAAAGAAAACCTAAACCCAATTAGGGTTTGTGCTTCATGCTTCAACCGCCAACAAACAAAAGTCGTTGGATCTTGTGAGATCCAACGGTCCAAGGACCTCCAGATGAAACCCTAGGGTATCATCACCCTAGGACCACGACGTCGGCCTCCTCTCTGACATCTCCAACAGCCATTGCCATGCTTCAACGAGAGCCTCCAAAAGACTTGAAGAGAACCGTCCACGTTGAGGGCTATGGTGAGTCACCACTATAGTTTGGCGACTCATCGAAATGGGCCCTTTTACCTGATCTGACGAGCGTCGTTGATGGCTATAAAGCCATCAACCGAACCTGCGAAATAAAAAAAGAGCAACGAGCAACACAGTAACCAATACCACCAAAATATCGAGATAAAATGAGAGAAACCTTACCGAGGAAGCTGCGACGCCACCGGAGTTCATACGCCCTCAACGCTCCACCACCAAAGCCTTCGAAAACTAAAGGTATTTTCGTAGATTTGCTCCGATTAGGAGCTTTTTAAAGGAAACAAAGGCCATATTCGTCCTTAGGACGACGACATCTAAATTTTGGGGTAATTTGGGAATCTCCGGCCACCGACGACGGTGGCCGATGGCGGCGATCGACGTTGGAATACGGTGTTCGGCAACTACCGGATTCCCTCAGATAAGGAATTATAGAGAGGCAAGAGAGAAAAAAATTTTCTCTCTTAGAGAGAATGAAAAGAAGATGAGAAATAAGGCCTTAAGGCTGACCATAATAGGGTATAAATACCCTCACCAAAACGTCGTAGTTTGGTGAGGGCCTTTGTGTAATTTTACGCATGGGTAAATACGGCCCGCAATCTCTGTAATTTTAACTTTGCATTTTAGTCACTAAAATAATTTATAATTATTTCAATTCGGTCTTTCAATATTATTTCTTTATAATTTAGTCCTTACTATGCTTTTATATATATTTTAGGTAAAATAGCCGATTTAGCCACTGTAATTTTAATAATTATTTTTTTATTCTAAATAACTAATTAGGTAAATTACACTATTAACCATTACATCTATAATATTTCGAATTAGCATTTATAATTTCACTATTTATATTTAATACTAAGATTTCATTTTTATTTGTTTTTGATTATTATTCAATTAAAATTTATTTTTATTATTATCCTTTTATTTCAATATATTTAATTTACTAATTTTATTATTATGATTTAAATATAAAATTATATTAATATTTATTTATTTATTTATTAATTTTAAGAAGGGGTTGTCTTAAAGCAACTAGAAGTCATTTTCTGATATTTTAAAAATAAATAAATATCATACTTTTATAATTATATATATTAGTTTATTTTTAAAATTATTTTTAGAAAATATTTTATTAATATTTATTTATTTTTTAATATTAAGAACGGGGATTTCTTAAAGCAACTATAAGTCATTTTCTATTATTTCTAAGTAAATAAATATCTTATTTATAAAAATATAAAAAATATATATTTATAAAAATTAATATATTTTCTTGGAATTATACTAATAAATTTTAAATCACAGGATTATGAATTAAATATATTTTTAATTCTTAAATTTCCAATAATATAGACAATTTATAATTAATGGGTACCAATTTTGGGTGTTAGGGTGCTAATCCATCCCTAAACGTAACCGACCACGAATCCTTTTTTTATTATTTATATACGCATATTAGTTTATCTTTTAAATTATGTTTTCTTAAAAACTATTTTAAAAGATTGTTTTTAGGTATTTGACATACCTAACCCAAAAAGGTCAATGGAGACTCCCAAAACATTTTTAAAATCAAAATAATTTATTTATTCATTTACTTTTCCCGCTAAGTAAAAATTCGTACCCAAGCGAAAATCGGTTACGACAGCTTGGCGACTCCGCTGGGGAATCGGTCAACCATAAGTCGATTATATATTGTCTTAATAATTGGAAATTGAGAATTCAATTTTATTTAATTTATGTTTCTTTTGATTTCTTTCAATTAATTTTATACTATTGTATATTAATATTCATTGATTTTTCGATATTAATTTTTGTGTGAAAATTTCTCCTCACACAATACTTGCATTTCATAACATAAGCTTTATAATTGAGCTTTTCCCTTTATGGGAGTGAAAGCAACGTCTTCGAGAATTTATTCTCCGTGTCAGACCTAGCAAGTAGTTTTTGGGGTTCATATGCTCTATGTCTTCGTGAGAATTTATTCTCCGTGTCAGGCATAAAATGTCCCCTCGAATTGAACTTGATCCACTTAAGTCTGTAATGGACTAGGATTGAGGGTTTGGTAGCCCAAGGGGGCACCGACAAGGACAATTCGAGTACCTTTACTCTTAGAACTGAACTCTGCATATAGTAAACCTTAAAACTCTGGATATGAACCATGCCGAAATTTTGTCTAAAATAGGTATTCACGAAGGAGAAATGAATTCTAAATTTCCTTTTAATTTATTTATTTATTTCCTAGCTGAATAAATTGCATGTGAATTTAGATTATAATATTATTTAAGTATGATATGTAAAAGCATGTTTAAATATAATATTGGGTAGACATTAAATTAAAATTTTCCTTCCTTATTATTTGAACTAATTCATTTCTTTTTATGATTTTATTTTTTTTCTGTTTGCATGGCATCATACAGGATTAAAGGTATTGATCTTCGAGTTAATCGTCTCATTGGAAAACCTTCATCTATGGATAAAAATGTTCAAATCAAATAGTTCCAAACTCAGAAGTAAGACAGTGGTATGAGGAATTACAAAGGCAAGGGGAGACAATCTACAGGATGATTATGTACCAGATTTAGCAAGTTATGCTCCAGTTTCGCTAAAAGAAATGATATTCAAGATCTGCGAGGTATTTGGGAGAGTTGGGACTCATAAAAAGATACAGTTCTATCAATATTACGGGGATATTCCATATTTGCTCTATGTCGAAGTTGATGATGAATTGCTTCGAGCCCTGATTCAATTCTGGAATCCCGGTTATAATTGCTTCACTTTCAATAAGGAGGACTTGGTTCTTACTATTGAAGAGTATACAATCTTGCTACATATAGAAGGGGCTTTGGAGAATCGAATTTATTCAAGGTCAATCAAAACTCAACCTTTCATAGTTAAATTAGCAAAGATTGCAGGAGTACGAGAGGAATGGGTAGTAGCCCGTAATAAAAAAAAGGGTGAGGGCGAGGGCGAAGGCATTTCTTGGACCAACATCAAAGAAATCATTTAGAGTCATCCAGATGATAAAGTACGATTTGATCTCTTTGCTCTGGGAATATATGGTATGGTCATCTTCCCAAAAGCATTGAGATACATTGAGGCTGCAGTAGTAGATTTATTCGAGCAGCTACAAAAAAAGGTCAATCCTGCTTCTGCAATTTTAGCAGAGACTTTTCGATCGTTAAGCACTTGTAGAAGGTTGGGAGGTGGACAATTTTCGGGATGTGCACAATTGTTATATGTCTAGATCCGTAGCCATTTTTGGAGGACAGAAAAGGTTTCATACCATCGCTTTAGTATAGACTACTCACCGTTGAAAGAGTTTCTGGAGCAAGAATGACCTAAAGAAGTCACGAAAGACATGTGGATAAATGCCCTTCGAAATCTACAAAGCAACGACATCTTTTGGCGTGCCTCGTGGCAAATACAAAGGGATTTATTTTATAAATATGGTGAATATAACTGGGTGATGCTGCTCGGTTTATGGGGAGGAATTGGATATGGACCACTTCTGGTTATAAGGTAGTACGAGGGTCGTCAATTTGTTCATGTTACTGCTGGGTTACATTCGTCTGAGTTTGCATTTCATAGCAAAATTACAAAGAACATCATGGATGCCGTTAAATCTTGGAAAACAACTTTCTGTATTCGAGCAAAAGTAGCAAAAGTAATGTTAACCCCTGATTATGAGGAATGGAGGTCTGCTAGGAAAAATGAAAATTTTCCTATACCAGACCAAAATGAGGATATCTCTATGGAAGATCACATTCGGGTAGTCCCATCAGAGATAGAAATCCTAAGAGCTGAGTTTTAAACAGAAAGAGAGGGTTGGCCGAAAGAGTTAGAACAAATACGACAAGATAAAGCTATATTGGGCGTCGATGTTGACTTTCATTCAACACAATATGCAATGCTGAGGGAAAACAAAGAAAAAGTAGATGGTGAGTTCAAAATGTTAAAGAAGAATTACCATGAGCTACAAAAATCCCGGAGAGCATCAGAATCGAGCAGAGCAAAAACACAGATGACCAAAGAGTTGAACATTGAGAAATGTTGAGTCGAAGATTTGAAAGGAAAAAATAGTCGTTTACTCAAGAGCCTTGAGAAAGGAAAGAAGAAAATGGAAGATCTTGAGGTTGACAAAAGGGAGCGAATTATAAAGCACAAAGCTGAAAGTCGCGAGATTATGAATGAAATGAAGAAAGAAAGGGATCGAGCCAAAGAATTAGAAGATATGAAGAATGGTATTCTTGAAGGATTTGAGGTCAAGAAAAACATCATGTTCAAGGGATTTGAAGCTGAAATGAACAATATGATTACCGAACTTGAAGTTAGGGGACAAAGGATCGAAGAGTTTGATGTTGAAAAGGAAAAATGGGATTTGGAGAGAAAGAACTTCAATACCAGACTCGAAGCAGGGCAAGAGGTGGCCAACAATTGGATGCAACGATATAGAAACAAGAATGTGCAAATCCAGAAGCTTAATCAAAGAACACAAGAAACACAAACAAAACTTGAAGAGGATTTGGATCAGTGTAGAAACAAAAACACAGAGTTTAATGCTTACATCTTGCAACTTGAAGAATCATTATTCCAAGAAAAGGTTCGTCTAGGACCTAGTGATAAAAGAGAGTTATGAGGAGAACGCTTCACTACAAAGACGAATCCAAGATCTTGAAAGTACTTTGCATAGTTGTCAAGTCAGAATCACTGAGTTAGAGCAAACTCTCGATGGAACTAATGAACAATGACAAAAATAGACTGATTTCTATGAAGAAAGAAGTGAAGATAGAAGTAGTATGGTATTCGAGGCCATGGTACAAATGAGCGAAGTTACCAGATATATTGGGGAGTTAGCTGATGAAGCAAAGATTATTGAGTACCACGTTGATCCATTTTCTAAGTTTGGAAAGAAGATGTCATGGCTGATGAAGGAAATCATAGATATCTATAGTTATGAACTATTATATGGAAACGTTTGTATACCGATGGAAGTTGTTATATGACAGTTAACTTTTTGGGATCAATACCTTTTGCATACATTCATTTTGCATACATTCATTATTCATTGCATTATTTTATTTATGTATAATTTTTATTTACATTAAGATAAACATTCATTAAGTAAAATTCAAAAAATTAACCTGAAAAGGATTTTCAATCGCAGTTATCCTGGCCAAACAGGAAACTCAACACCACTACAGTACTATAAAAGCAACTAAGAAAATAGAGGATAAAATACAACGTCTTGAGGAACAACATAATAAAGAACAAGCAGAAATGAGAATGAAATTAGAGAAGATTGAAGCCAGCATTGCAAATTCACAAGAAAGTATGATGCAGAAAATAGAAGATATGCTAAAAAGCAAGCTACTATTGGAAAAATTCATGAAAATCCTGTATCTTTTGACCAGGAACCTATATCCTTTAGGTTTCACACCAGAACCGGTTTCATCCTGGTATCACACCTGTGCAAATCCATCACACTTCGACACTTCAAGAAACCAAACCTAATGAAAATTAACAAGTGGATCCCGCGTCTTCAAGCAAAAATCTGCTTATATCAGATGTGAAGATAGGAGAATTTAATATTGAGCATCTAATTCCAAATATGAATGAGTTGAATGAGAAGGAAAAATCCATTGAAGAACTGACTAGAAATATCAAGAGCTTGGAGGAAAGAATAAAATCCGTAGAGGTAATTGAATCGTTTTATGGGTTTGACGCCAGTGAGTTGAGTTTAGTCACGGACCTAATCCTCCCCATTAAGTTCAAAGTTCCTGAATTTGAAAGATATGACTATACTACATGCCCTTCGTCCCATATTACAATGTTTTGTCACAGAATAGCATGTCATGTGAAAGATGAGAAATTGTTAATTCATTGCTTTCAAGATAGTTTGATAGGACCAGCCTTAAAATGGTATACTCAGTTGACCAAAGACCACATCAGATCATGGAAAGATCTGGCAAAAGAATTTCTAGAGCAGTACCACAACGTTACAGATATGGTTCTTGATAGATGGACTCTCCAAAATTTGGAGAAAAAGAATAATGAAACATTCATACAGTACGCCCAGAGATGGCGTGATACAGCGGCACAAGTTCAGCCACCACTATCAGAAAAAGAAGCCACAGTGATGTTCGTCCACACTTTAAAGGCCCCATATTTAGGCCATTTAATGGGGAATGCAATCAGAAATTTTGCAGATTTGGTCATTTCTGGAGAACTCATTGAGAATGTCATGAAAAAAGGCAAAATTGAATCAAGTGAGGGGTCTAGTTCCAAAAGACCCATGTATTGAAAAAAGGAAAATGAAGTTAACAATGTGAACACCTACAACAAGGATACCTCAAAAAGTGTTACGATAACCCATCCAAGGGTTAAGAAGGAGGAAATAAACACTAATCGAATGAAATCCAGAGGATCTTGCAGGGAAAATGAGAGGCATTATTTTGCACCATTACCAGCACCCTATGCTGAGATCTATGATTCACTGTTAAAGGCAGATGTAATATGACCTTATCCCTTGATTCTTATGAAACCACCATTCCTTCCATGATATGATGTAAAAGCACACTATGTTTATCATGATGGAAATATGGGTCATTCTATTGAAAATTGTTTGGCATTCAAAAGGGTGGTCCAAAATTTGATTAATACTGGAGAATTAGAATTCAATTCACCAGCTACGTCAAATCATCTGCTGCCAAATCATGGAGATAAAAGCGTGAACGTAATCCAGGAAGAGAACAGAAGGAAAATAAAAACCGATATTTCTGAAATTAAATCTCTCTTTGGTTGGATATTTCAACAACTATCCTTATATGGTATGATTCAGCAAGAATTCAAGCCAAAGCCTAATGAAGGCAAAAATTATTGCGAATATCATCAAGGAAAGGGACATGGAATTCAAATATGCCCTAAATTTAGAGGATTGGTACAAAAACTGATTAATGACAAAGAGATAGAGTTCTTTGAAGAAGAACCAGGAAAAAGAGAAGATGACGTTTGCGCATAAGAAGATTCTAAGCCTAGACAGAGAACAAGTAACCATGTGATTATTACTGTGAAATCATCTACTATGAATCCTGCACCAATAAAGCCAAAAGTAGTTATCACAACTCCTTTACCATTTCCATATAAGGATACCCGGAAGGTACCTTGGAATTATACTACCAATGTTTCAATGGTAGGAGGATCTGTTTCTCTAAAAAAAGCAAAAGAGAAAGTACAGAGTGTGGATTCGACATCTGAAACAGTAAGTGAAGTCGGATTCTTTACAAGAAGTGGGAGGTGTTACTCTCTAGAGACATCAAATGCATCAGAACAAGAAAAAGCAAAGGGAAAAGCTACAGTGATACCCCAAAAGGTATTTAATGATGAATCCCCACCAACAGTCAATGAGCCCGTAACGGAAAAACAAGCACAAGAATTTTTGAAATTTCTAAAACATAGCGAATATAGTGTGGTTGAGCAATTACATAAACAACAAGCACGAATTTCAATTCTTGATCTGTTGATGAATTCATAAGTACACTGAAATGCCTTGATGAAAATGCTTAATCAAACATTTATCCCTGAAGATATATCTCTCAACAAGCTTGACAGGATTGTAGGGCACATAGCCGCTGATAATTACATAACGTTCACTGATGATGAAATACCTGAAGGTGGAAGGGGATCAGTGAAAGCTTTGAATATTACCACGTATTATCATGGCCATGTGTTGCCAGGAGTACTGATTGATAATGGATATGCTCTTAACTTGATGCCTTTGGTCACACTTCAAAGGATGCCGGTGGATAAATCACACATGAAGAATTATCAGAATGTAGTGCGAGCTTTTAATGGCATTCAAAAGGAGGTACTAGGAAAAATGGAAATACCATTGTTGATCGGACCAGTAGTGTACAATATCAACTTTGTGGTAATGGATATCCACACTACATATAATTGTTTATTGGAGAAGCTGTGGATTCATTCTGCAAGAGTTGTTCCTTCTTCGTTACATCAGAAACTGGAGTTCGTTGTTGATGGTCAATTGATATGTGTAGGAGCTGAGGAAGAAATCATTGCTTCTGTGATAAGTGATGCTCCGTATATTGAAACAAATGATGATTCTCTCGAATGCTCTTTTCGAGCTTTGGAATTTATTAATGCAACCTTTATTGTTGAGGAAAGCAAAATTCCACATCCCAGATTGTCTGATTGCACTAAAATGGTTGTACGACAGACTTTAGGCATAGGAGCTAAAACTGGGAAAGGTTTGGGAAAGGTTTGGGAAAGAATCTTTAGGGAAATTCAGTTCCTATAAATGTGAAGATGAAAAAAAGATCGTTTTGGGCTTGGATTTAAGCCTAATTTTCAGCAAAGGAACAAAGAGATGAAAAAAAGAGGTGAAGATAGAAGAGCAAGGCTGAAAGGAGAAAAAATTCCATGGGAACGTATGTCTTTCCCTCATTTAAAGTTCACTTTCAAATATGGAGGAATGGTTAATGTGGAACAACAGCTGGTTGATGCTCTTAAAGAAGAAAAGTTGACAAAAGATCAAAGCATGGTTGATGAAGCTATGGAAGGATTGTTCATCAACATGATCACAAATGACCACAAGACTTGAAAATACTTGGCTGGGATTCACCCTTGTTTTCCTGAAGAAACACTCAACAATTGGACTGTTGAGGATCTCCCTGTAGTTTTTAGTATTAACTCAAAGTAATACTCATAACTAACCTTTATACTTTATTCCAAGAATATAAAAAGTTTTTGTTATCTTGTAAGGACAGTTATGTTAAGTTCACTTAATATCAAATACAAGAAGTTTTCTTAAAATTTTCAAATGGCAATCATTCTTTATGCCTTACATTTTTTATATTTTTACATTCATTATTTCTCATTCTTTATATTTATTTCATAAATTTATTATATCCTTTCAGAAATATGTCCGACTTAAATTTGTAGGTGTCACAATGTTAATGGCATGATTATTCATAAATTTAATCATGAGATAAATTTAGAGCGACCTGTATATTTGGAAGAAATCAATGAGTGCGAGGATGAAGTAGAATGTGATGTTCCTACCAAATTGTTAAGACTGGTAGAAAAAAAGAGAACAAATCTTACCTCACAAAGAAGAGATTGAGACTGTAAATTTGGGAACCAATGAATAAATGAAAGAAGTGAAAATTGATACTACTTTGTCAGCCCAGATAAAACGAGAATTGATAAATCTCCTCCAAGAGTTCAAAGATATCTTCGCCTGGTCTTATCAAGATTTGCCTGGTTTCAGTACAGATATAGTGGTGCATAAACTTCTGATCAGTCCAGAATATAAACCTGTTCAACAAAAGCTCAGACGAATGAGGCCAGAAATGTTCTTGTAAATTAAAGAGGAAGTGATGAAGCAGATAAATGCAGGTTTTCTACAGGCAGCCAAAAATCCAGAATGGGTAGCCAACATAGTTCTAGTACCAAAGAAGAATGGGAAAGTTCGAATGTGTGTGGATTACGGAGATCTTAATAAAGCTAGTCCAAAAGATAGCTTTCCATTATCTCATATAGACACATTGGTGGACAATACTGTAGGACATGCATGGTTTTCCTTCATGGATGGATTTTCAGGGTATAATCAGATAAAAATGAATCCTAAGGACATGGAAAAAACAACATTTGTAACCATGTGGGGTACATTCTGTTACAAAGTAATGCCATTTGGATTGAAAAATACAGGGGCAATGTATCAGAGAGCAATGGTAACTCTGTTCCACGACATGATGCATAAAGAGATTGAAGTATATATGGATGACATGATTGCTAAGTCCATAACTGAAGAAAAACATATTCAAAATTTAAGAAAACTTTTCCAGAGATTGAGAAATTATCAATTAAAGCTCAACCCCGCTAAATGCACTTTTGGGGTAACATCAGGGAAGCTTTCGGGATTTGTAGTCAGCTAAAAAGGAATTGAGATTGATCCAGATAAAGTAAAAGCAATTCAAGATCTTCCACCACCTAACACAAAAAAAAGAAGTTTGAGGCTTTTTGGGGAGATTAAATTATATATCTCGATTCATTTCTCAATTAACTGACAAATGTGATCCAGTGTTCAAGTTACTTCGAAAGAACAATCATGAAGTCTAGAATGATGAATGTCAAGAAACTTTGGATATTATTAAGAAATATTTATCCAATGCCCCTATTTTAGTATCACCAGTGCCTGATAGACCGTTAATTCTCTATTTGACAGTCTTTGAAAATTCGATGGGATACGTACTGGGACAACATGATGAGTCTGGAAGAAAAGAAAAAGCCATTTATTATCTGAGTAAGAAGTTTACTAATTGTGAAATTCGATACCCACTAATACAAAAATTATGGTGTGCCTTGGTGTGGGCTACTCGAAGACTTATACAATACATGTTATATCATACCACTTGGCTGATATCTAGACTTGATCCTTTAAGTTCTTAATGGAATCACCAGCTTTGACAGGCAAATGGCTAGATGGCAGATGTTTATTACCTGAGTTTGACATCGTATTGTCAACCAAAAGCAATAAAAGGAAGTGTCATAGCTGATTTTCTGGCCAGTCGTGTATCAGATGATTATCAGTATTTGAGTTTTAATTTTCCAGATGAACATTTGTTGTGCATATCCATGAATGAAGAAGGCAGAACAAATGATGAATCCTGGAAGCTTTATTTTGATGGAGCATCCAACGCCTTGGGACGAGGAATTGGGGCAGTGTTAATTTCTCTAAAAAAATATATATTATCCTTTTACAAGCAGATTGGAGTTCTTTTACACCAATAACATGGCAGAATATGAAGCTTGTGTCATGGGATTGAAGGCAGCCATAGAAAGGAAAATTAAATTTCTCAAGATATATGAAGATTCATCGTTAGTGGTGTATCAATTATGAGGAGAATGAGAAACGAAATATCCCAAATTGCTGGAATACCGAGATTTTATCCTCGAATTAGTGAAAGAATTTGAAAGAGTCACCTTTAATTATCTCCCTCGAGAAGAAAATCAAATGGAAGATGCTTTGGCTACATTAGCTGCTATGTTTCAGGCAAATAAAAAAGATGATATGATGCCAATTAAAATGCAAGTATATGAAATTCTTGCACATTGCTACTGTGTAGAAGAAGAGGCAGATGGAAAGCCATGGTATTATGATATCTTGCAATATATCAAGTATCAAAGTTATCCACAAAATTCATCTGAGAATAATAAAAGAACATTGAGAAGAATGGTTGCTGGATACTTTCTTAATGGTGAGACTTTGTATAGAAGAAGCAATGATCAAATACTATTAAGATGTGTAAATACTAGTGAAGCCAAAAGCATCATTGAGGAAGTACATAGTGGGATATGTGGAACACATGCAAATGGTCTTTCCATGGCTAGAAAAATAATGAGATATGGGTATTATTGGGCTACCATGCATATAGATTGCATTGATTATGCAAGAAGATGTCATAAATGCCAGGTATATGCAAATAAGATTCATGCACCTCCATCGCCTTTACATGTAATGACAGCACCTTGGCCATTTTCTATGTGGGGAATATACGTCATTGGGGCAATCAAACCAAAAGCATCAAATGGACATTGTTTCATCCTAGTGGCAATTGACTATTTTACAAAGTGGGTTGAAGCTGCTTCATATGCCAATATTAAGAGGTCTACAATTTGCAAATTTATAAAGAAAGAAATAATCTGTCGGTATGGGCTACCAGAGAGAATTATTACAGATAATGCTTTGAATTTGAACAACAAAATGATGACTGAACTTAGCGTACGCAAACTCAGTGACATATCGCCCAAAGATGAATGGGGCAATTGAAGCAGCAAATAATAACATCAAGAGAATCATTACAAAGACTACTGAAACTTACAAAGATTGGCACGAGAAGTTACCTTTTGCTTTATATACATATCGAACTACCGTGCGAACATCTACTAGGGCAACGCCTTTTCTTTAGTCTATGGGATGAAAGAAGTCTTACCAATTGAAGTTGAGATCCCATCACTTTGAATCTTAAGAGAGGTAAAATTGGATGAGTCTGAATGGATCCAAGCTCGATTTGATCAGTTGAACCTTATTGATGAGAAAAGATTGAAAGCTATTTGCCATGGACATATGTATCAAAAACGGATGATGAAGTCTCATGACAAGAAAGTATATCCAAGAGAATTCCAAGAGGGTGATATAGTGCTGAAAAAGATCTTTCCTATATATAAAGATTTCTGTGGGAAATGGATGCCTAATTGGGAAGAACCATATGTTGTAAAAAAGGTATTTTCCAGAAGAGCGTTGATCTTGGTAGAAATGGATGGAAAAGTTATAAGAAACCCAATAAACTCAGATTCTGTCAAGAAATATTATGCTTGAAGAAGAAAAATAAATGCTTGAAAAAAAAGAAGAAGAAAAAAAGAAAAGGAGGGTCAAGATGAAAACCCACAAAGGGCGTCTTGCAACCAAATGAAGGATTTGAGTTGAAAACCTGAAAAGGCTACTCAAATGCATGTTGATATTAGGCATCTGGCAATTAAACCCTCTTAAGAGTTTGATATTTTGGGATGAACTTTACATCTACAAGCATTCTGGCAACGTTTGAGATCTTCCAGACATATGTTTACCTCAGTGCTCTAAATTATATCAAGTTGATTAGTTTAGAAATACTTATGCTAATAATTTGTCGAGTCATTTAAATTTTTATCATTCCTATGTTTACCATAACTTTGAATACATTTCTATATATTTATTAATATATTCCAAGTTTATCTTTTCAAAATTCAATTTATTTTCGAAATTCAATTATTCTTTTATATAAACATCTTGCAAATGGATTAACATAATTTTGAAATAAGCAAAAGATTTCTGGATATCACTTTATGTTAATACTTTTAAGTGCATGGAATCCAAAGTAAGTCTTATCAACATTTGCAATCATTGTTGAAAAGCGAACAAGTTATTACCATCACAGAGTCATTTGGAAGCAAGTAAAACAGAAAAGCATAAAAGAAATTCTGAACAAGAAACATGGTACTTTGAGCAAATATTTCAAATCAAATAGAAAAGTATGAAGGATGAAAATATTGAATCAATGACAGTCGAGCTTTACTATACATAATTGCTTTGTTCATCATACAGCTGCATTATTTTGGTGATTTGATGCTGGCAAGCCAAAGTGTCCCACTTATATTCCCACTGAGCATTGTTCCTAAGTGTCCTTGTAAAGCCATACAAAAACTCCAAATACTATGAAAGAGCTTCACTAATGAGGCATCTGATCAGAAACCACAGGAAAGGATGAATGTGTTGTCAAATGCTTTACGAACATTGAAAATATAGGTAGAAGTCGCAAGAAATGATGAATGTGTTGTCAAATGTTTTACAAACCAGTAATTATGGTGCCGAACCAATGTTGCGATCATATGGTGTTTTCATTTATTGATCCGAGATGAAGTTTGTCTTCTTCAAATCCAAAGTTAGAAGTGAGATATGATGAAGATTTCTTTCCACAGAAGGGGAGCTGAAATTTTAACAACAAGAAACTAGTGGAGCCAACTGAGATTGAACAATAGGTTGTTGTTAAGCATCTCGACATAATATGGTCTGAATGGCTTTGTTCGAGATCTGATTAGATGTGGAGACATGAAAGGAATTAGGATAAATCCTCCTTATGATGTGTTTCAAGAGTCAAATCAGAACATATACTGCTCTCTTAATTTATCTCTACTAAGTTTGGCATATCTACATCTACATTCTTCAAAGATGATAGATACATTCTTCAAAAGATGATAGATTCTCTCTTCAAAGATGATAGATTCTCTTTTCAAAGAAGAAAGATTTATTGGATTTCTACACAAGTCCAAGCAAAGAAAGCCGGTGTTATCCATGATAAAATAGGGCAACAAGGTCATAATTCTGACCGCAGTAAGAACTTATGAATGAAATATTTCTTCTGAGACTTTCATGCAAATGAAGCAAAGAGGATATAGAGTCTCTTCCAAAAAAGAGAATACCAGCTTGAAATGATTTTGACTAAGTGAAGGAAGACCGAGTTGGCCACTTTGAAATCAAATAAAAATGAACTTAATATTCATGCATCATATTTAGACATTTGCAAAAATAGGGGCATTTTCATTCATTTTATCAATGTTGAATATTTGACAAGAATTTCAAAGATTAGAAAAGATTTCAACAAAAAATTGAATTCTTCACTCGATGGATCAACATTTCCGCGAGAGTTCATAATGAGAAGAACTCATCTGAAGAAGGAGAAAAAGTTCATAATGAGAAGAACTTGTTCAACCTTTTGCTAGACTCTATCACAGAAGGAGATAGATCAACGTACACTTTTCCAGAGAAAGTTCATAATGAGAATAACTTATCTGAAGAGGAAGAAGAAGTTCATAATGAGAAGAATTTGTTCAACCTTTTGCATGACTCTATCACAGAAGGAGATAGATCAACATACACTTTTCCAGAGAAAGTTCATAATAAGAACTTATCTGAAGAGGAAGAAGAAGTTCATAATGAGAAGAACTTGTTCAACCTTTTGCATGAAACTATCACAGAAGGAGATAGATCAACATAAACATTTCTAGAAATGTTCATAATGAGAATAACTCATCTGAAGAGGAAGAAGAAATTCATAACGAGAAGAATTTGTTCAACCTTGCCTTAATTCATCATATATGAAGCAAAATTAACAACCCCTCTTTTTAAGATCAACATTTCCAAAAGGAGTTCATAATGAGAAGAACTCATCTGAAGAAAAAAAAAAGAATAAGTTCATAATGAGAAGAATTTGTTCAACTTTTTGCTAGATTACATCACAGAAGGAGATAAATTGTTATCCTAGTGGAAAAGTTCATAATGAGAAGAACTAATCCCAAAGAAGAAGAACGTGTTCAACATTTCCATCCTAATCAAGTGAAGTCAAATGAAAAAAAAAACTTATTGTCTTTTCGTCTTTGCCCTATTCTCGTTAACACAAGAATGAGCAAAGAGGGGCAGCTGAAGACACTAGTTATTTTCTATTTGGTTTTTTTATTATTATTATTACTATTATTTATTATTATTACTATTATTATTATTACATTTCAGGCCCAAATTAGACCCAACCCAATTACAAATCGGCCCAGTTACAAGAGCCCAACTTAGTGGCCTAAAAAAACCCTAAACCCAATTAGGGTTTATGTTTCATGCTTCAGTCGCCAACAAACAACAACTATTGGATCTTGTGAGATCCAACGGTCCAAGGACCTCCATATGAAACCCTAGGGTATCATCACCCTAGGAACACGACGCCGGCCTCCTCTTTGATATATCTAACAACCGCTGCCACGCTTCAACGGGAGCCTCCAGAAGACTTGAAGAGAACCGTCCACGTTAAGGGCTATGGTAAGTCACCACTATAGTTTGGTGACTCACCGAAATGAGCCCTTTTACCCGGTTCGAGACGAGCGTCGTTGATAGCTATAAAGCCATCAACCGAACCTGTGAAATTAAAAAAAGGGCAACGATCAACACAACAACAAAATACCACCAAAATATCGAGATAAAAATTAAGAGAAGCCTTACTGAGGAAGCTGCGACGCCATCGGAGTTCACACGCGCCTCAACGCTCCACCAAAAGCCTTCAAAAATCGAAGGTATTTTCGTAGATTTGCTCTGATTAGGAGCTTTTTAAATGAAACAGAGGCCATATTCGGCCCTAGGACGACGGGATCTAAATTTTGGGGTAATTTGGGAATCTCTGGCCACTGGCAACGATTGGCGCCGGAATACGGTGTCCGACGACTGCTGGATTCCCTCAGATGAGGGAATTATAGAGAGAGGCGAGAGAGAAAAAAATTTCTCTCTTAGAGAGAGAATGAAAAGAGAATAAATGAGAAATAAGGCCCGTAGTTTTGGTGAGGGCCTTTGTGTAATTTTACGCATGGGTAAATACGACCCGTAATCCCTGTAATTTTTAAATTTTCATTTTAGTCGCTAAAATAATTTATGATTATTTTAATTCAGTCTTTCAATATTATTTCTTTATAATTTAGTCCTTGTTATGCTTTTATATATATTTTAGTTAAAATAGTCGATTTAGCCACTGTAATTTTAATAATTATTTTTTATCCTAAATAACTAATTAGGTTAAATTACACTATTAACCATTACATCTTATAATATTTTGAATTAGCATTTATAATTTCAATATTTTATATTTTAATACTATGATTTCATTTTTATTTGTTTTGATCATTATTCAATTACAATTTATTTTTATTATTATCCTTTTATTTTCAATATATTTAATTTAGTAATTTTATTATTATTATTATGATTTAGTAATATAAATATATATATATATATATATATATATATATATATTTATTTATTTATTTATTTTTTAATTTTAAGAAAGGGGATGTCTTAAAGCAACTAGAAGTCATTTTCTGATATTTTTAAAAATAAATAAATATCCTACTTTTATAAATTATATATATTAATTTATTTTTTAAATTATTTTTAGAAAAATATTTTATTAATATTTATTTATTTTTTAATATTAAGACAGGGGCTGTCTTAAAGCAACTAGAAGTCCTTTTCTGATATTTCTAATTAAATAAATATCTTATTTATAAAAATATAAAAAAATATATTTATAAAAATTAATATATTTTCTTGGAATTATACTAATAAATTTGAAATCACAAGATTATGAATTAAATATATTTTTGAATTCTTATATTTCCAATAATAAAGATAATTTATAATTAATGGGTACCAATTTTGGGCGTTATAGGGGTGTTAATCCTTCCCTAAACATAACCGACCACGAATCCCTTTTTTACTAATTTTTTTTGGTTAAACGCAGATCAGTTTATCTTTTAAATTATGTTTTCTTAAAAACTATTTTAAAAGATTGTTTTTAGGTATTTGACCTACCTAACCCAAAAAGGTCAATGACGACTCCCAAAATATTTTTTAAAATCAAAATAATTTATTTATTCATTTTACTTTTCCCGCTAAGTAAAAATTTTTACCCAGGCAAAAACCGGTAATGACATTATAGTTTACAGTTAAAATTGATTTCTATTGGATTTCTATATGGATAGTGTTCTAGAGTATGGAGGTTCAACTCTGATCCAGTTGGTAAATCCTTACAAACCAAAGGTGACCCTTGGGTAGGCTCTCAGGCCCCAAGGCATTCCCTTAGGGTGGCTCCCTTTGTTGTGTGCTTAGGGTAAGCACTTATGGATGCAGTTATGAGGAACTGCAAAACGGTGTTTTGTTGGAGAGTTCTAATATGATTTTGAAATTATGTTTTACACTGTTACAGTTTTAAAAATATCTATATATGTTCATTGGTTTTGGTTGAAACACACTAGACATCCTATTCTAATCTCTTGAAAACATAGTTCTCTTAATGTTTCCTATGAACTGAGATTTTATGGCTTTTACTCGATGAAATACCAGTGAAACCATAGCTCATTTTGAAAACCTGTATGCGTATGAATTGATAAGGAAATGTTATGACTTTCCATTTATCTATATGTTCTTTAGCATCTTTTGGTAGTTCTGTATTATTGAGCTTTCCAAAGCTCACTTTGTTACTCACATTTTCACGTTAAAAGGATTGATCCAATGCAACTTTCGACATTAGTAAAGGAGTTTCACCGGTGTTGCTTTCAGAGTACGGTGCATGTGATTAGGGGGCATATAGGTTGTATTTTGTTTTATATACGAGTCTGAAGTTTGTTTTATTTTTGAATATTAGAAAATTTTACTTTTGTATTTATAAATTGTTTTATGATTTTAAGTGTTTTAACAAAAATTTTAATTTTTTTTGGTAATTTTACGATGGGTGGGTCGCTCTGGTGGCCCTAATGTGATACCTCGGTTCAAATCAGGTCACTCGCATCGGTCCGAGGGGGTTACAATTTGGTTTAGACTTTGACAAGTATTTTAACACTAAATTGGTCATAAAGGAACCCTAACTATTTAACTCTAGAAATTTTAAGCATAATATATTGGTTAATTTAATGACCCTGATTGATAAGAACTTGTTTAGCCCTTGTTGGAGAAACCCTTATTTTTTCTTTTTTTTGTGATTTCTTTAATTTAGTGACTTGAGGAGAAGATTTGATTTGGATTTTGTTAAATCTAGTGATTCTCTCACCTGTTATAAAATGGCTCGTAGTTCAGTTGTGGTCACATTTAAGAAGTCAAACAAGTTATCCTTAGTGAAAATCAATGACTTAGACATCAAAGCTCACAGAGTTTTTGTCTTTCATGGCTTCCAATGACTTTCAAAACCATGGCTTCATCCGTCATGAAACACATCATTTTATTCGATAAAAGAAAAGATCATCAAAATATTTCTTTTTAAATATAACAACTTGAAACTCTGAATCAATGGAGATACTTATGACATTGAAGATGCCTCCACATTCCCTTTGATTCTAGTCCAAATTTAATGTGCAATGAAAGAGAAGTGAGGATTTTAGCCTTTCAAATTCAATCATTCTCGGTGTTCAGTAATATGTTTTTGAAGTAACCCTTGGTGTTTCCCCCCAATTGTTTATGCAATCAACTCGACTTAATTTTGAAATTAATGGAGTTGGAAGACATGAGATAGAATGGGGTGGAGTCTGGTTTTAAGATTGGGATGGGGAGAAAAATGTGGGAGGGGAAGAGGGGTGTTTTAGGGTATTTTAGGGATATTGATTATTTTATTTTTAATTGATTTTTATTTATTTAGATAAAAATTAAAAATTAAAAGATGATGTGGCGTGTTTTGATTTATAGTTATGGGAACAAGATATTCTGAAAAAGACTTTATGGAAAACTCGATACAAATAATATAATTCAAGGGAAATAGTGCATTTAAACCTTTTGATTATATAAAGAAAATACATAGATCCTTTACATTTCTCTCTTCTATTTTCCTTTCTTATTTTTTCCTTTTCTTTTTCATTTATTACGTTCCATCCAAACATAGTAGAAGTTCATAATGACTACAAATATGTAACAATAAATTTAAGAGACCATGCTATAGTCACTCATTTTCGTTCAAGGTTTATTTAGTATAATATAATGCAATTTTTGAAAATATGTTTTGAAAACATATAATATATAGTTTTTAGAAAACGTTTTTGAAAGCATATCATATATACTTTTTAAAAGAATCAGTTTTTGAAAATATATAATATGATTTTGAAAATACGTTTTTGAAAACATATATTATATAGTTTTGAAAACACATTTTTGAAAACGTATAATATACAGTTTTAAAAATGATTTTTGAAAACGTATATAATATAATTTTAAAAACATATTTTGAAAACATATATAGTTTTTTTAAAACGATTGTTTTCTGGAAACAAATAATATATAATTTTTGAAAAGATATTATTTTCGAAAATATAATATTATATAGTTTTATTATATATTATATTATATTATTATTTATATCTATATATTATATCATATATTTTTATATTATAATTTTATATTTATTATGTATTATTTTTATTATTTTATATTTTTTTTATTTTTTTATTTGGTCTACATCCAGAGAGTCAAACTAGGTCCAAACAATACAACAAACAAAGTCAAATCGGGTCATACCAGCCTGACCTAGCAAAGTAGGCCCGATTTGGGGGTATGACCTAGCCCGAATTAGTTTAGGGTTTTATGCTTAGCCAAGAAAGGTCAACAACCAAGCAAGGGCTAAGGAGTGCCGCCAACCACAGCAGATCAGGGGTAAAATCGACCGAGATTTTCGATCGAACAACCCGGGACTGCACCATCCCAAGATTTCTGGCCACATGAACCACGAATAACCCACATGAATCCCGCCATTTTCGGGACCACAACAACCAGAAATAGCTTCCGACAGTGGCGTATAAATACCCCCACCAAAGCTGTTGACAACACTAAGAGAAATACCATCGAAAAAACTAGCAAACAACAAGAAAATTATCACCAAGCAATAATGACAGAAAAATCCACAACAACATCGAACAAACCAGAGCAAAAAGAACACACCAAGAAAATAGAGCAAAAGTCGAATCACATGGCAGCCACGCGAAGAGCCTTAACACCGAATGATCAACCGAACAAGACATACAAAAAACCAACATACCGAACATCGAGCAACAAGTATTACGAGGAAAATAAGCATTTTAAATAAAAATCACCAAAAAAGGAAGTTCCAACACAAAGGAGAAAGCTTTTCACTGCCGGAGTGAAGCTAAAGGTCACTAGAATTTCAAAAGTCACCGGACTAAAGGTAAAGTTCGAAACTTAAAGCGTAGATCTACGTCGTTTGGGGATTTTTTAGGGAATTTGGGGCTCGGTTTCGGGATCAGGGCGTTGGGAGGAGTGTTTGAATTTTCAGACAATGGAGGCAGTGGCCGACACGACGGCTGGTGGTGGTGGGGCTCCACCGGAGGGCGACCGACGCTAGGCCAGTTAGGTTTGGGTTGAGAGGTTATTTTAGAGAGAGTTTTTTTATCATAAGATAAAAATGATTTTTTGGTTATTTTGGGGTATTTATAGTGAGTTCTACTTTGTAAACACAAGATTCTTAAATTATTTATGCAGTCCCTGGAAGTTTGAATTGTAATTCATTTTGGTCACCTGTTACGAATTTACCCTCTATTCCAATTTAATCCTTGACTTTATTTCTTATATTTTGCAATTTAGTCCCCTTATATTTTGTTTTGCTCTTGCAGCTCATTTTTAGCATCAATTTGATCCATAAATTTCAATTTGTTCCAATTTGATCCTTTAACATTTTCTTCATTTTTTAAAATTTTATTATTTTTATTTCTTCTAAAATTTAACATTTCTTTTTTTATTTTATTTTTTCAAAAAATAAAATTTTCTTTATTATTTATTTTAAATTTCTTTTAAACTTTACATTTTCTTAATTTTTAATTATTTATTTTAAATTTCTTTTATAATTTAACATTTTCTTCATTTTTTATTTATTTCTCTTTTAATATTTTTTACTTTATTATTCTTTCTTTTTATCTTAACTTTATTTTTATTTTTATTTCTTAATTTAACCTCTTTTAAAAAAATTCTCTTTGATTTTTTTTAACATTTATTTATTTTATTTTACGATCTAACAGTCTTTTGACTTTTTTTGGGGAATTTTAATCGACCAAAGATAAGTAATTTGGATCGAATTTTAAATTTTAATTTAACTTTTAACTTTCGCAACTAAGACAACCGAAAAATTAAATTGGTACCGAAAGGGCAGTACAAGGGTGCTAATCCTTCATTGACTGTAATCGACTCCCGAATCCGATTTATTTATGGTAAAACGCAGATCAGGTAAGATAGTAAATTAAAATGTTCGGTCAACCTAATGATCAGTGACGACTCTAACACATTTATTTAAGTTGAAGTTCGACTCTGGACCCACCCGAAGGACGGTTACGACACATGCAAGTGGCCCTTGGTGTTCATTAATATGTTTTTGAGGTAACCCTTGTCCCCCCAATTGTTTGTGCAATCAACTCGACTTGATTTTGAAATTAATGGAGTTGGAAGACATGAGATAGAACAGGGGTGGATTCTGGTTTTAAGATTGAGATGGGGAGAAGAAGGTGGGAGGGGAAGAGAGGTGTTTTAGGGTATTTTAGGGATATTGATTATTTTTATTTTTAATTGATTTTTATTTATTTAGATAAAAATTAAAAATTAAAAGATGATGTGACGTGTTTTGATTTATAGTTAAGGACACAAAATATTCTGAAAAAGACTATGGAAAACTCGATACAAATAATATAATTCAAGGGAAATAGTGCATTTAAACCTTTTGATTATCTAAAGAAAATACATAGATCCTTTACATTTCTCTCTTCTATTTTCCATTCTTATTTTTTCTTTTTCTTTTTCATTTATTACGTTCTATCCAAACATAGCAGAAGTTCATAATGGCTACGAATATGTAAATAAGTTTATGAGACCATGCAAGTGGCGATCGATAACATTAATTATCAGCGAAACATAGATAAGCTTCTTGGTTGAAGTTCATAAAGTTCTGTAACAACTCAATTGGAAATTGAATTTATAAAGAAAAACTCAATAAGTAGCATAACATCAATTACATATAAAACGAAAAGTACATATAATAATTATATTTATACTAGAAATTAAAAACAATAGAAATAGTCTAAAAAGGCATACGATCCAACAAACCTGACTAACTAATTACAGAAATGATAACAACTCAATTAACTATTTATCTTTTAATATTTATCATACTTTTTAACTTTTAATTTTTTTCACTATTTTCTTAAATAGGACAACTTTGAAATTATTTGAAGCTGAAACACTAAATACTTGTTCAAGTGTACAATTACAACCAAATGGCCATTACCTAAACCCATGATTCACTTACCAGACCAAAACCAAGACTCGTAAACCCGTTACCCCAAATGCAACAACTCAAATAAAGCATTACAAATATCCAAACATTATAACCCAATCCGCATCCCACTTTTGACCCAAATTAACCTAAATCAAACAATTACAAATCGGCCCAAACAAATGAAGCCCAACATACAACCTAGGGTTTTGGCAAATCCTAAGTGAGACCTTAGGTGCCGATGCCTTTAGCAAGCTCCCACCTCGCGTCCAGTCGAGCCTCCAGCAAGCTTCCACCCGAGTCTCGCCGTCGATGGTTCAACCGAGTCATTCCTCTCTTTTTTTTGGCCACAACACGCAAAAAAACAACAAAGAGTCATTCTTCCATTTTATTGTAATATGGGTACCTATGCCTGAAAAAAACAAAAGGGGATTCCCGTATTTATGTATGAAATCAAGCAATGCCAAAGGGGGAGAACTTTTCTTCTAGATTTTTTGTGTATTCAAACCATGCAAAGGGAATAGAAAAAAAAAACAACTTTCAAGGTATTCAACCAAGCACTTTTCATTCCAGACTTCCAACCTTATTTGCATTCGAAAAAAAAACAAATAAAGAGGAAATTGGTTTCACCTGTCCGGTTAAGGCCTCCCCTCTCGTCGCCGGAGTTACTTCGTCGGAAAGGGGCTTAGGGTGGTTTGGTCGAGTGTTTAGAAAGGGGTTGTTTAGTTCTTGAATCTCGGTTTGGATTTGAGAAGGGTGTGTCAGGTTTTGTTGCGAGGGTCAGTTGGGTGTTATAACTTGAATCGTAATCAAATCAAAATTTTGGGAATTTGAGAAAAGAGGAATAGATTTAAGAAGAAGAACTTTCCATTAAATTTGCCAAAATGATTTCCCATTACATTCATGTTGCTTATATTTTCCGCAGTATAGAAATCTAATAGAATTATTCTATACAGCTGACAGTACTAGCAGACAACCGTTGCTCAAGGTGTTCTTCAAGTAGTGGGTTGTTCATTAGCAAGCCCCATCTGTTCCTCTGCTGGTATCATTGCTCGAGCCTTCTCCAGGTTAGTTTTCATTTTCCCCTTTTTTTACGTGAAATCCCTAGATTCCCAATTACAATCCCTAAATTCTCCCCTATTTTCTCCATGTTCATGACATTTCCCTCCCCTTCAATTGATCCTTGTCCACAAGGATTAAAGTCTGGAAATTAAGACTTTAATACTGTATAATCTTCCCAAGTTGCATTTTTTGCTCCCAGGTTTGACCACTGTATCAACAATTGTGTAACAACCTTGTTCTGCCTCTTCATCATTCTCTTGTTGAGCACAATGGTAGGATAGACCTTCATCTGTCCATCATCACTGAGTTCCAGAGGATTCTTCGAGGTAATTATTCATTCACCCACCTTTTTATTCAACAAACTTACATGGAAAACAGGGTGAATTTTAGAATGGGTTGGTAATTCCAATTGATACGCAATTGATCTTATTCTCCTCTTAATTTTGTAAGGGTCGTAGTACTTTGCTGCTAACTTCTACTGAATATTGTTTGTAGGGTTTTAGTTTGAGGTAAACATTCTCTCCCTCTTGGAATTCTCTGTCACTTCTGTTCTTGTATGTATTCTGCTTCATACGATTTTGGGCCTTAGCTAGGTTTTCTTTAAGTAACATCTTTAATTGTTCCCTTTCAACCATCATCTCTTGTACTAAATTGACATTAGTGTTGTTTGTCCAAGTAATCATTGGAGGCTTGTACCCATACAATGCTTCAAAAGGGGTAATACCTAGGGTTGTATGATAGTTAGTATTGTACCACCATTTAGCCAATGGTAACCATTTTACCCAACTACCAGGTTTGAGGAAACACATACTTCTCAAGTATTGCTACAAGCATTGGTTCAATATTTCAGTCTGCCTATCTATCTCTGGATGATAAGTTGTACTGAAAAGAGTTGTAGTCCCAAGCTGTTTCATCATCTCTTTCCAAAAAAGGCTTGTGAAAGTCTTGTCCCTATTATATATGGCTACTTTGGGAGGTTCATGCAACTTATAAACTTGATCCAAATAAGTCCTAGCTATATCAATTACTATATAATGATGGGATATGGCTAGGAAATGACCATATTTGGAATACTTATCCACTATTACTAGTATGCATGTGGATTTCATTGATTGTGGTAGTCCTTCATTGAAATCCATGTTAATAACTTCCCATGCTTGACTAGGAATAGCAATAGGTTGCAACAAGCCGGGTGTTGCCACATTATCCCCTTTTGTTCTTTGGTATACTTCACAATTCATCACATGATTCTTCACTTGAGTCTTCAATCCTTTCTAGTAAAAATAAGGCTTGATTCTTTGGTAGGTTACTCGAATTCCATAATGTCCTCCTTGAGGGGAATCATTCAAGCACTCCAATATATTTTTTCTTAAATTTCCATGTTCCCCAATGTAAACTACATTTTTATACCTCAGCACCCCTTTGGTTAACTTCCAATCAGACTCTTCATTGGAGTCGATTATTAAACTTGTAATAAATTTATGAGCTAAAATATCCCCATTGTAGTTGTTCTCAATTTCCTTAACCCATTCAGGAACTAGCATAGTAGTAGTTAATTGCAAGCACTTCCCTTCCTCTTCATTTTTTGAACATCCTTCTCGTCTTCAAATCTTCTGAACAAAGCTTCTGCAACCACATTCAATCTACCTTTTCTATAGTTTATTACATAATCCAACCCCAGCAGTTTGGATAACCTTTTTTTTTAAATGGTAGTGATTAACTTCTGCTCCAACAAGTGCTCCAAAGGTTTATGGTCCGTCTTGATTATGAAAGTCATTTTCTAGATAATGTCTCCACTTAGACACTGCCATGAGTATGGCTATATACTCCTTTTCATAAATCCATATGCCTTGGTCCTATAGCCTTACTCAAGTCAGCCAAGGGTCTTCCTTCCTGTGTCAACACAACCCATATTCCTTTTTTACTTGCATCAGTCTCCAAGCAAAAGGTTTTTCTGAAATTGGGAAGAGCTAGTACAGGAGCTTCACACATAGCTTGCTTCATTTTATTGAATGTTTTTTCTGCTTTAGTGTTCCAAATAAATGTTCCCTTTTTTAGTAAACTGGTCAGGGGTTTACTAAGTTCTCCATACCCCTTTATGAATTTCCTGTAATATCATGTAAGTCCTAGGAAGCCTATGAAGGACTTGAGATTCTTTGGTACTAGCCATTGCTACATTGCCTCAACTTTGGAAGGATCAATAGAAGTCCCTGTTGCAGAAATTACATACCCCAAATACTCCACTCTAGGTTATCCAAAAAAACATTTACTCATTTTGGCATACAGTTGATTGGTCCTTAAAATTTCCATCACCACCTTTAAATATTGCTTGTGAGCTGAAAGGTTAGGGATATACACCAAAATATCATCAAAGAATACTAACACAAACTTTCTCAAATAAGGACCAAATAATTCATTCATTAGTGCTTGAAAAGTGGCAGGTGCATTTGTTAACCCAAAGGGCAATACCTTAAACTTATAATGCCCATGGTGTGTCCTAAAGGTTGTTTTGGTAATGTCCTACTCTTTAACCCTTACTTGCCAATATCTTGATCTCAAATCCACCTTAGAAAAATAAGAAGCTTCTACTAATTAATTCATCAAATCCTCTACTACTGGGATTGGGAATTTGTTCTTTACTGTCATAGTATTTAATTGTCTGTAATCCAAACACATCCTCCATGTCCCAACTTTTTTCTTTACAATAAGGCAAGGTGAAGCAAAATGACTCTTACTGGTCTGAACAATTAAAGCGGATAACATATCCTTAATCTATTTTTCAATTTCTGCCTTCTGTGGGTATGGAAATCTGTATGGTCTAAGATTTACTTGTTGAGCTCATTCTTTGAGTATCACTGCATGATCATGGCTTCTAATATGAGGCATTTTCTTAGGTTCTTCAAAAATATCTTGATTCTCCTCTATTAATGGTTGTAGTTCAACTGGAATGTTGGATTCTACTACTTCCATGTTCAAGAAATATGCTTCTCCTATCACTTGTGGATCTTTTTCAGTAATCCTTGGTCGTTCGGATTCTAAAATAAATTTAATGGGTGAACACCTCTTTTTTCCTTCTATCTTAATCTCTTTCTCCCCTATTTTAAAAGTCATAGTCAACTCCTTAAAATCCATAAGAATTGGAATATATTGACTCATCCAATCAACTCCTAACACCATGTCACTTCCCCTATATTCAAAAACTCTAAAATGATACTCAAAGACATTCCCTTGCATTTTCCAACTCAGTTTGTTACTCTTGGAAGTGCTAAATAATTTCTCTCCATTAGCAACTGTGATAGCCAAAGGATGTGTTTGTTCCACTTCCACTCATTCCTTAGCCCATCTTGGAATAATGAAACTGTGTGTACTACCACTGTCCACCAAAATGTTCAAGGATTTCCCTTTGATCACTCCTTGAAGTCTCAGAGTGTTGTGTCCCACACTACCAGTAAGAGCATTAATGAAAATCTCTAAGGCCCATTTTTCCTTATCTTTAGATTCTTTTTCCTTACTCTCCTCCTCATTTCCCTCTATATTTTCTTCCTCCTCCATCATATTAAACTGTTTGAGTTTGCATTGATCACTAGGAGTGAAGTTTTCTCCACACTTAAAACACAGGTTGTGTGATCTTTGATAATCAATCAAAGTTTGTTTGTTTGGAGGATTTGTGGTTGGAAATTTCTGGATCGGTGGTGTACCAGAAAACTTTTGTGCTTGAGAAGATGTTCCCTGGTAGTAACTTTTGAGTGAGTGTTGCTTCTTTTTTCCTTCAATCTCTAATACTAGTTCACACAACCTGACCTTCCTATAAGCTTCATCTAGACATTTGGGTTCATGCATCCTTACCCGAAGTTTAATTTCTTCCTTTAACCTACTCACAAACATGGACAGAAAATAGTTTTCCCTATATAGGAATTATGTTGCAGCATGAATGGTTTGAGCTCCTCAAATTTCTCTTGATAGCTTTCCACTGTTAACTTTTGTAGAAGTTTACTAAATTCTTCAATCACATTAATATAATTCTTGTCACAGAACCTGCTACATAAATCTCCCATGAATCCTTGCCATGTAACTTGACCCTTCTGCATAATATATCCATCATACCAATTTTCAGCTTTACCTGTCAAATACATTATTGTTATTTCCATTTGTTGTTCATCGGGAATTGCAAAAATGGAAAAGTACTGTTGGCATTTCTTTATCCAACTCCTTGGGTTATCACCTTCAAACATCTGTAATTCTATCTTGGTTCTTAGTGTTAAGGTTTGATTTTGTACACTCTTCTCATACAAATATGGGTCTTTAGAGATTGAAGTGCTTCTTAGCTTGATAATTATTCCATTCTAAATTCAATTTATGGTCTTGTCGTGGTGGAATAGGTGGTTTGTAGTATTCTGGTTTAGGAGCTAATACTCGAGATCCTTCAGGGTAAAAAGAATATTTTTCATGCTCATTTATCACTGTCACCTATGTAGGCTTTTTTCCTTCAGACTTTTGCAGAGATGTACCAATTACCTGGTCATTTCACGAGTGTTCTGCTCAGGTTCATCACTCACCTTGGGTACACAGCTCAGTATTTTTTGCAAATATCCTTGGGTTTCATCCATCCTATCTTCCAGAGTCTTCATTCAGATTTCCCATTCTCCTTTTTGTTCTTTCCCCTATTTAGGAATCCAAGTTTCATTTCCTGCTTCCTCGTGAATTCTTTATGGTTCAACAATTTCACCCATCTGTTGAATTTTCTTTTACTTACCCAGTTTGGCGTTGGATCTTTAAATAAGATCCGATTACCAATTGTTATAACAAGTAATGAAATCAAATATAAATTTTGAGAATTTGAGAAAAGAGGAATAGATTTAAGAAGAAGAACTTTCCATTAGATTTGCCAAAATAATTTCCTATTACATTCGTGTTGCTTATATTCCCTCAGTACAAAAATCTAACAGAATTATTCTATACAACTGGCAGTACTAGCAGACAACCTTTGCTCAAGCTGTTCTTCAAGTAGTGGGTTGTTCAACAGCAAGCCCCATCTATTCCTCTACTGGTATCATTGCTTGGGCCTTCTCTAGGTCAGTTTTCATTTTCCCCTCTTTTACGTGAAATCCCTAGATTCCCAATTATAATCCCTAAATTCTTCCCCTTTTTCTCCATGTTCATGACATGGGGCCATGCTTTGGACGTCGAACCATTGTGAAGGGAGAGCGGAGGGAGATGGCCACCGAAGTACGGTGGCCAGTGAGATTTTGAGTGCTTGGTGAGGTGGCCGCGTAGGAGGAGAGGACAAGGGAGAGAAAAGATGGGAATGTAGTGTTTTTTAAGGTTTTTGTTTTTAGGCCTGAAATAGAAACAAATAAGAATATATTAAAAGTTTCTGGTATAATCACGTTAGGGTCCCCCATAGTCTACCGTGAATTTACATTATGGTCCCCAATCTCGTGCTTTTTCATTATTTCACAAAACTAGATGTCCTCAACTGGCTATGTTCTACTTTGCTTTCATTAGTGTTTTTCGGGAGATTATTTTAGGGTTAATCACAAATAGGTCCTCTCACTCTACCAGCATACTTACATATTAGTCCCCTATCTCACGCGTTTTTTTATTGCAAAGTTAGAGGTCCTCACTTGGTTATTTTATTTTATTTTATTTTTGTTATTAATTGCTAACTTTATTTTATTGCTTCTAACTAATATTCGATCTTGTGGTGACCCAATCCAAGGTAGGACCCACATTAATATGATCCATACCCACATTATTATGATTCGGTCCCTTCTAACTATTGACTTTTCTAACTCCTGACAACTAACAACTAGATTTTATATTTTTCTATTTGAATCGTTGTACGATCTTGTGGTGACCCGATCAGGAGTAGGACTCACATTATTATGATCCAGACCTAATAACCGCTAACTTCTGACTTTTATTTTATTTTTATATTTAGTTCTAACATCACTAACCTCTTACTACTAACTTTTATTTTATGTTATTTTATTTTTTATGCCATTAACCACTAACCTTTAATTTCTTGCATTCGAACCATTGTACGACTTTACAGTAACCCACCCAGAGAATGACATGGTTTATTACGGTATGGGTTAAAAATAAAAATATTAATTTTCTAATTTTATTTTTGTTTATATTTTTTCGTATTCTTAATCTTTAATTTTCATTATTTTACCCTTTCATTTTTTTGTACTTGAATTTTTGTTTAAATTCCAGCACTTACGTTTATGCTTGTTCTTTAATTTGGGCTTCACATTTTGCTTCATTTCATTTTAGTTTTTCATATTATTTATGAGTTTTATGTCATTCTCTTACATGTGATTTACGTCATTTGCATGATTAGTCTCTGTACTTTTTATTGTTTCATTTTGGGTCCTTATATATTTGTTTAAAATGCTTTGACTCATATATATATATATATATACATATATATATATATATCTTTTATAGAGCTAACCTTCATAAATTATTATCAAATACTCATTTTACTCAATAGCATACTCGTACCAATTTTCAAGAACGTCTTTAGTGGAATGGGTGTGAAAATTGCAACTTGTAGAGGTAGGACGATTTATCACGACATTCAAATGAAAAGTGAACTTCAAACAATCAAGTATGTTTTGATAAAAAATGAAAATAATCAATGTTTGATAAAAGGACACATTTTAAATTTCGACTCAGATCCACAAATTCCACTATCACGAAAACGTATAAATGATTAGGTACCCAGGTGCTAATCCTTCCCCACACAAAATCCATTCTCGAGCCTTTAAAAACGAATCTTTGGTTAACGCAGACCCATCTTGTCTTTTCAAATGATTTTTCTTAAAGTTATTTTAAAAGGTGTTATTAGATATTCGTCTTACCTAGTCCAAAGGTCGATAACGACTCCTACCATCATTTCATAAAATTCGATACAAAATTTTATCTTGTTAAAAAATGGTTACAACAGCTTGGCAACTCTACTGGGGAGAAATTAGAGAGTTAGGCAATTGGTCGATTATATTTTGTTTTAGTCATGGAAATTATGGATTGAGTCTAAAATTATTTTGTGATTCTTTTCTTTGAACTTTGGTTAATTTATTATTCATTCTTTATGTAAATAGTTGTACTAATGTTTGATTTCATGTTTGCAGCTTCATTGAATTTGCTTTTCTGAAAGTATTTATCCTTTCTTTGTGTTTGGTCAAAGGTTTGTGAGTTCCTCCTCACACACATCACGTGCACTAGCATGACATAAGCTTTATACCTGAGCTTCGTCCCGATTAAGTAGGGGTAAACGCTATGCTTTCGTGGTGAAGTTATTCCCCGTATGAGATATAACTACTAGCCTTTAAGATACACGCCTTGGACCTCTAAGGGAATTTATTTCCTCGTATAGGTACAAGGAGGTGGATCTCCTCGAATTGAACTCGTTCCGTTTAAATCTTGTAATGGGTGATGATCAAGGGTTTGGTAGCCCAAGGGGGCACCAACATCAAGGACAATTTGAGTACCCTTTCCCATAGAGTTGAAACTCTGTATATAGTGAACCATAGACTAGTCACCCTAGGTAGAGCCATACTGAACCTTTGTCTGTCAATAGGTACTGAAATAAGTATACACAAAGGAGGGACTACTCTAAACTTTTTTCTTTTGACTTGAATAAATTTCTTTTCAAGTGAAAGCATGCGAACTAGATACCATGTATTTAGGATTAATTCCTTTAAATTAACCCCAACTTTTATCAAAATGATCATTTTGACTCCTATTTCTTTTAGAGTATTTTAGCTCTAACATTTTTGTAACACCCACGATCCGAATACGTATACTAATACAAGTTATAGATGTCACATTAATTATTTAAAACATTTTCTAACTCAAAAGTTATTAAAATTTTGTTTATTCTAACTTTTCAAATCATAATCATTATTATAAAATATTAAATCACATAAAACAATACATAATATTTAAAACATATTTTAATATAAAATACGTCCCTTCATAAAATTTTAAACTTTTAAGTACGTTTGTTTTCTCATTTTATATTTAAACTTGTATCATATGACATTTTAATTTTATTTTCATTCCTGTAATCAACAGACAGTAGTTCTGTTTTAGAACAACTAAAAAATGACCTACAACTTCTAGACCCTTTCAATATCAATAAAGAAACACACTTATATATTCTAAACTCAACAATAAGTAACCTTAAAAAGTGAGGCATAATTCAAAATTAACCCTCAACGTTTATCAAAATGATCATTTTGACTCCTATTCTCTTTTAGAGTATTTTGGCTCTAACATTTTATGTAACACTCACGACATGAATACGTATACTAATATTAGTTATAGATGTCACATTAATTATTTAAAACATTTCCAACTCAAAAGTGATTAAAAATTTGTTTCTTCTAACTTTCCAAATCGTAATCATTATTATAAAATATTAAATCGCATAAAACAACACATAATATTTAAAACATATTTTAAAATAATATACGTCCCTTCATAATAATTTAAACTTTTAAGTACTTTTTTTTTCTCATTTTATATTTAAACTTGTATCATATGACATTTTAATTTTATTTTCATTCCTGTAATCAACAGACAAAGTAGTTCTGTTTTAGAACAACTAAAAAATGACCTACAACTTCTAGACCCTTTCAATATCAATAAAGAAACAAACTTATATATTCTAAACTCAACAATAAGTAACCCTAAAAAGTGAGGCATAATTCAAAATTAACCCTCAACGTTCATCAAAATAATCATTTTGACTCCTATTCTCTTTTAGAGTATTTTGGCTCTAACATTTTATGCAAAACCCACGACCCGAATACGTGTACTAATACTAGTTATGGATGTCACATTAATTATTTAAAACATTTTGCAACTCAAAAGTGATTAAAAATTTGTTTCTTCTAACTTTCCAAATCGTAATCATTATTATAAAATATTAAATCGTATAAAACCAACACATAATATTTAAAACATATTTTAATATAAATGCATCCCTTCATAATAATTATATTAGGTAATACTAACCATAGTAAAGCTGTTTTAGTTTAGCCATTATTAACTAGTTCCAAAATATTTTAACAGAGCAACTAGGACATTTATAAGGTACATGCTACTAAGTCAAAATCACATCAAAGGATGTCTTACTGATACTGCAAATATAATCCCCGATGCTACTCCTACGCTTTCTTTTTACCTATACGTGAAAATTATCACACGCTAAGTATATAATTAGTGAGGCAATTTAAATAATAAATAGTGCAATACATCACAATGTAATTAAATGTCATTTTTAAATGCAATAAGATCACCATACCTGTCTGTCCAATATATTACCATAATCAACTTGATAATAATATAAATATAATAATTTTACTAATAAACCATAGCCCAAACGTAAACCTATGAAGATCATGGGTATTCGAGTCATATAGCACCGAAGTGCTTGCACATAAGGTCGTGCCCACCATTGTACCAAGTGTCCTTGCACACTGTAGTACTAAATTGAACCTGCACAAAGTCTCCTTGCACACTATAGTGTTGCACTAAGTGTTCTTGCGCACTATAGTGCTGAATTAAACATGTCGTTGCTAGACTCTATGACATGCCAACTACACCCTGTCCTTCAATGACTTACTTGGGCATACATCTATTTTATTTCATCCATGGCAATGTATATTCATATAATTTGGCATTGAGCAGTTCATACCCTTAATAACATCATGTAAATTAGTGATCAATGCATCATATTTTCAACCTTGACATCTTTGGTCATGTCAATAATATGATAAATGACATAAATATTATGCCAACATAAATTGGTAGACTTATCGCAAGTCTTCCTAATGATGTATAAAACATTCATGTATAATGTTATGCATGCATTGCACTCACCTTGACATTTTACATATTTCAAAAGATTAGCCTCACTAAGTTGCAAACTTGATCCTTTATATACTATATTTGCTTCGAGCACGAAGTCAATCACAATCTGTACAAAGTCACAGTTACATATCGAAGCTTACGTTAGTATCGTGATAACATAATTAAATTCCAATAAAAACAATCCATAAGGTATATTCGAAACTTATTCGCTATCAAAATACTTTAACATTTATGAATTATTTTAATATTGGCACAAAATTTTCCAATTTATGTAAAATGGTCCTTTACCATTTTACCCACTTAAATTTTAATACCAAAATTCCAGCATTAAAATAATTACCAACCAAGTACATTTACTTGCATAAACATCTTAAAATACCCCAAACTATTTGAATATTGCATAAAAATCACCAAACTTGCTAAACTTCTAAATTGATCCAATTTCACATTCTAGCATCAATTTCAACACTCAAATAGTATTTTACAGCATATTACAACAATTATTGAACAATTACACAACAACTAATAACTTTTCCATAATTATTGATTAGGTCTCCTAACTTTCATAAAATTACAAAATGGTTCCCAAATTTTTCTAAGGCTTGTAGAATACCTCTTACATCATTTCCATCCCCTACATACTTTTTTCCAAAACTTTTCTCACCCTACTTAGCCTAGGTCGAATGCATTGAAAATTCAAGACTAGAGTTTTTATGATTTTACTCGATTTTGATCCGATTTGAGCATGAAATCAACCTCTATTCAACCTTATAAAATCTCTATAATAAAAGCCCTAATCAAACTTCATCATAACATAAACTTCCCCTAATTTTAGGGTTTAGACAAAATTAACAAATGCATTTCTAGGAGGTTTGACCATGATTTAATCATCAAACAAGCTTGAAAATGATTCTACAACCTTAAAATCCTCAAAATCCATAATCAAATCCACAAACCTTAATGTGAACATAAACCCTAAAATTTGGGATCTTTGAAATCAAACAAGATTAGCATGCATAAATGGTACCAAATGATAGCCTTTTTTGCATAGAATAATTTTCTATTTCAGGGCTCGATCCAAATCCAAAGGAAATTGATCAAAACTTGAAAAGAAAATTTCTCTTACCTAGGGTTGAGACTCATTGACAAGGAAGAGAAAAGATGAACAAGCTTCATGAAATTTTGAATAATTTCATGTTAATTTACCTTTATTTAAGCTTAAATGAATTTAAAATTCATTTAATTGGGAAAAGACCATTTTACCATTAATGAAACCTTGTAATTACCATCATACCAAGCTACATAACCCTTATCATCTTTCCAAAGTCAAATATGGACAAAATATTATCACCCTTTACCATTTTCTCCATGTAACTTCCCAAAATTTTCAATCTTACCACCTTAATCCAACGGTCCAAATTGAACATGGAAATAAATCCTCAAATCCAATGGTTTATATTATTTTCCATCACTTTAAAATGTGAAAATAATATTTTTAAGCCTAATTTATCATCATTCAAATTTTCTATTCAATCTGATTTATCGAATTTTTACCAGACTTTAACCCTTTCTAATTTTTAACATAAATTCAGGATCAAGAATTTGTTTTACATAAAACCCACTCTCTAGAGTAAACTATCCATTTATGGAATAAAAATTCTTTTTGGGAAAATTACCACTTTGGTCCGTAAACTTTTCTCCAATTTTATACTTTGGCACTAAACTTTCAAAATTTATGTTTTGGTCACTAACCAAAATTTTAGTTATTACAATTTATTTTAGGGAAAAAAGGCCCTAATGTTTGATTTAATAGTCGCATTGGCCCCTATTCTTTTTTATGGAGCATTTTGACCCTCAACATTTCATTTTAGGTAAAAGGCTCCTATTTTGGAGCATTAATCGTTTGTTAACTAATAATTTTCATCCATAAAGAGATCTTTTTGCCCCAAAATAAAACTTTGGAGGTCAAAATGCTCTGAAAAAGAATAAAGGTTAAAATGAATATTTTGTTGAACGTTAGGGGTAATTTCTGATATTATGCCGAAAAAATTCAAAGACAAAAGTTAGTTCCAAAACCAGTTTCATGTAAGCAATGGGAAAGTGACGTGTGTTTATTGTAATAAAAACAAGCAAGGTTGATGAAATAATATTTCTCCGCTAAATTTGTGTAAATATATCATACAAATTTAAGAACCTCAGTAAATTTGGGCTACTAAAATCTCTTAAGAAATCATCAGTGCATCATAATCATATGTATATACATATAGAAAGAGAGAGAGATCAACAAGCTACATATAGATCTTCCAATTAAATGTAAACTAATGAGTCAGTTGAAACATTTAAAGCCAGTTGAATGGTTTAAAGCAACACTTAAAGCATTTGCACCTGGCATAAACTAATACTATCCTAATCTCGATATCACTTGAAGATAAGAGATTGATGACCTAAGTATGATATTATATCAAAAGGGTGAATTCATAAAATTTTAAAAGATGAAAGCTGATTATTAAAAATATAAAGAAAATATATAAAATATATATTAATATGAAATCTTCAGGAGGAGGACTGTTGCACTCACCCTGTTTTGATCCATCCAGGATTGAGAGACCTAGAAGAAGGTATACAAAGTTGAACAACAGGGGAATCAAGAACAAGGTACTGCTGAGAGAGGCATATATGGGCTGAAACAATCTCTAACAGCATGGTTTTGGAAAGTCTGCGAGGTTTATGCCCTACTGGAACAAGATACAGAAACAAGGTCTGTTTAATCCCAAAAGTAGTCCAACATTCAACCAAATCAGAAACATTTAGATGAGAAATCAAACTCGAATATTACATGTGGTCAACCATGATGCTTAGTGAAGAAGTAGACATATATAATTACTATGACTCTTAGAGAAATATCAATGGTCTATTGTTGTCTAGTGTTTAGGATATCTGGCTTTTAACCAGGTGACCCGTGTTCAATTCCCTGCTATGGAATTAGTTATTTTGTTTCTATGGTTTCATATCGTCGTTAAAATGAAATATTGAGAAGCTAGCAAGGTTATTAGATACAAAAACATTTACTCCAATCACATCACAACATTAATCAATGGAATCCTCCTATGTTACACGCATCTGCATCTTCCTACCTTGCTTTTCATCAAGAACACCAAGCGTAATATATCTGCTGTCCTTGACCTACAGTAATGGCTTCCATGGGATGCAAGAGACACTAGCTCCAACAACATCAAACGCCTCTAGAATCGACACCAATTTGTCCCCTCCTTTGTTGCTGCAACTCACTTTAACCACAAACTTTAATATCAGCATGAAACTATATGTAAACCAAGTAAAGCAAATCACCTTGGGATTTGTACATAATTCCATAGAGTGAAGTACTCATTTTTTTAATAACCCTAAGGTTTTAGCAGTCACTTAGTAGTTCTTCCAACTTGACTTTCAAAATGGAGAACATTTTTTTTTTGAAATATCTTACAGATTTGGGGTTTGTTGGAGTCTGCAGAATTGAAGCTATATGCTAGATGCAGCTCTTCTTCTCATTGGCATAGTAACCGTATTTTGTTTGGCCTTATTCTCTCTTTCAACGTGCAGTGGCCTAGCTTTTATAGGATGAAAGAGAGGGTATGTCTTGGAACTCAATACTTGTTTGCTAATTGTGATGTTATGTTGGAATGAATATTTAATTAAGACATGTGACACAAGTTGGAAAGTAGTTGCAATGGTTAAGACATGGTAAGAGACAAAAAGGGTTTCATTGATTAACAGTTATAATTAAGGGTGTTTCAGATTTAAATCCTTTTCTCCACTTTTGATTTAACCAATCGACAAGGGAGTCTTGTTGATGACGATGTCAGAAACAGGACCATTTGGGGCTAACGAGAAACACCAAAATCATAAAATGGATTTGAATTCTGATTTATCATTACCTAACATCACAGCAAATGCTGGGTCATGTAATATGATTTCTTTAAATCTTAGGATGACTAAGTTCCCATTGATCAAATATTACCAAATTTCCCATTGATCAAATTTAAAAATTAAGCAAAAAGAGGATCTTGATACAACCATGTTATCCAGCTTCACATGGCACTAAAAAACTGAGAATAACGGCAGCTCTTTCTATTGCAATTCCGGAGAGGAACCAGACCTCCGTCTCTTTCCTTCTTTCCAACCCAAATTTCTAAAGCAAGCACTAGAAAAGCATCTGTCGTGAAATTTTAAGTTTCTTTGCACTAAAGAGTAGCTAAAGCTAAACCAACGGAAAAAGAACAGCCAAACCAAGTTCAGTTGGTTTTCTTCTCATCTTCATTGGCAGTAGTAATATATGTACTGCCAGGAGCCTGATCATCCTCGCCACCAAAACCAAATTCGTTTATTCGTTTCTTATACACAGGATATACCCACCTCTGGTACAGATAGATTAAAAATATAAGATCTGTAAAACAAACATGAGAATGAGAATTACACCTGATATCCATGGAATACACAATACACTTACAGAACATGTGTAATTCAGAATGATCTTTTAACTCGGATTATATTCACACAGGATCAGCATTTGTGTCTATAGATACCCAATCTCTCTATGTACAATTACATAAATTCAAAGCAAATAATATCTTCAAAGAGTAAAAGGAAGGACAAGAAACACTGTAATAGCTATGCATGCTCTTACCCTTTGAGTAAGTAAAAGTATAATGGCTGATTAGACAAAAGGTTATACTAGAACTTATCTCAAATACACATCCCAAGTTGATGAATTGCAAGTTTCCGTTTTTTTTCCCCTCTTCTTAATGAAGGTTTACTGAGGATCTTTCATAATTAATGTCCCCTTACAAAATCAAATAGATTATCTGATAATGAGTCATTATGCCCTTTGTGTCTGTTAGGATAATAAATCCAAAAACAACAAATTTGCTTGGAGACGAGGAATAGGAGGAGGATGGAAACTTCTGTATTGTAATGGTTACATTTAAAACCACCTTCCTATTTCGTAGCTTAACCATTGGTTAAAAGCTTTTCCTCTTCTCTTTTGCATCCTCCAAACCAAGCAAATCATGAGAATTAAAAAATAAAACAAAACAAGAATAAGAATTATATCTTACCATCACGGAAGACAGAAAGTCGATGAAGTGTTGCCATTTTTATGACGAATGCAAAGAGATCATCAATGATGGTGTTGAGGAACTTGTAAGTCATCTGCCTCCGGGGTAAATGAGCCACAGACTTAAGCTTATAGTTTATGAAAAGTTGAGGGCACATCATAATAAAACCTGCCAAAAACATATAAGGAAAGCAACATTATTGCAGTTCAAATATGCACAATTTAAAATTTTGCAGCATATAAAGAAGTAAACATAAAAATTTGAATAAAAGATATAGATGAAAAAGAAAGTGAGCCTTCACATAACAAGCATAGGTTGGGGCTCATTGACCATACCAATTTAAAGACAGAATCAAATCCATCATCATGTAGGTGTGTCCTTTCTCTTCCTGATGTGTAACTAATTAGCTTGATCATAAAATAATTTCATGAACACGTTTAGGAAGAAGAAATAATTCTGTTTTTTCTAATCTGAATACAGCCTTTTTAAAAAAATAGCAGAAAAATAAAAAAGGAAATAATCTCTAGAAATTAGCCTATCCCTAAAAAATAGTAATTAGATTATGGCTAATAGTACAAGGAAATTCCTAGAACTAAGGTAGAAAATCTGCTTAATTTAAGGAATTCCAACACTCCCCCTCAAGCTGGAGTGTAGATGTTAATCAAACCCAGCTTGCCCATAATTTCTTCGAACCTTTTTCTGCTCAAGCTTTTGGCTAACACGTCTGCTACTTGTTGTCTTGTAGGTAGATATGAAACACAAACTTCCCCTTTGTTAATTTTCTCCGTAATAAAGCGGCGATCAATTTCCACATGCTTGGTACGGTCATGGTGTACAGGGTTATAAACTATGCTAACTGCTGCCTGGTTGTCACAGTATAATGTTATAGGTTTTGTATAGGATAATTTTAGTTCTCCCATTAGTCGTTGTAACCACATTCCTTCACATATTCTGTGCGACAAAGCTCAATACTCAGATTCAGCACTGTTGCGTGCCACAACAGACTACTTTTTACTCCTTCATGTCACGAGATTACCCCAAACATAGCTGTAGTAACCGCTTGTGGAGCGTCTGTCATTAACAGCACATGCCTAGTCTGCATCAGTGTAGACTTCTATGCTTCGATTTACATCTTTCTTGAAATACAACCCCTTACCAAGAGTCCCTTTTAAGTATCTCAATATCCTGTAGGAAGCTTCCAAATGTTTCTCTCCCTAGGGGCATGCATAAATTGACTAATAACACTTACTCCAAAAGCTATGTCTGGACGAGTGTGAGAAAGATAGATAAGTTTTCCCACTAACCGTTGATATCTCCCCCTGTCTACCTCTTTTCCATCCTTATCAGTTCTTAATTTAAGGTTGGGTTCCATAGGAGTCTCGACTGATTTGCAACCAAACAGTCCGACTTCAAAAAGTAGATCAAGAACATACTTTGTTTGAGAGATTGAAATTCATGCCTTTGACCTTGCTATCTCAATTCCAAGAAAATATCAAAGATTCCCCAAGTCTTTAAGTTGAAACTCGAGACTTAAGAACTCTTTGTCTTTCAATTTCAATAGAATCATCTCCTGTCAATATTATGTCATCTACATATACAATGAGAATACAACACTTTCCATTATCCGAGTGTTTGTAGAATAAAATGTGATCAGCTTGATCTTGAATATAATGTCTACTAGTCATGGCTTTGGCAAAACGATTAAACCAAGCCCTAGGGGATTGCTTAGTCTATACAATGACTTCTTCAACTTGCATACTTGGCTCTTGCTTCCTTCGAATCCGGGCAGAAAATCCATGTAGACTTCTTCATTTAATTCTCCCTTGAGAAAAGTGTTCTTTACATCCAATTGGATCAAAGGCCATTATAAGTTGACAGCAATTGAGAGAAGCACTCGAATAGTATTCAGTTTGACCACTGGTGCAAATGTTTCCTCGTAGTCCAACCTATATGTTTGAGTGAAACCCCTGGCCAGAAGTCTAGCCTTGTATCGATCAATGCTCCCATCTGGTTTAAATTTTGTAGTGAAAGTCCACTTACAACCCAAGGTATTCTTCCCAGTAGGTAGTTTAGATATTTCCCAAGTTTCATTGTCTTCAAGAGCCTTTATTTCTTCCAACATAGCTTGCCTCTATTTGGTTGACTTAAGAGTCTCTTCTATGTTCTTTGGAGTTTCTACAGAGTCAACATTAGAAACAAAGGCATTGTAGGATTTAGATAAGTTTCCATAGGATACAAACCGAGAAATAGGATGTTAAGTGTAGCTCCTAGTGCCCTTTTTTATTGCAATTGGAAGATAGATGGAAGGTGAAGGAGGTGAGACTTCTTCCCCAGGGCAGTCCTCGGGTAAAGATGGCATTGGAACTACTGTTTCAGTCTCTGGAAGCTGATGTTTCCGAGAGTATACATGAACCCGCCGAGTTTTTTATTATTGTTTTTCAGAATGAGAGGGTTTTTTTCTTCATTAGTATGGTTAATCACCCTTGTTTCTTGTTGTTGTATAGTGGAGATAGGAAAAATAGGGTCCAAAGCAGGAATTATAATGGTTGTAGGATTTTCAGCAGGTTTTGTAGTGGTGGTAGGGCTGATAGAGTCTTGAGGTATAATGAGAAGATTGTTCAAGGTCTCATCTTCACTAAATATCTCCCCCTGAAGATGAGGGGCTAAAAAATATGGCTCGTTTTTTAAGAAAGTAACATCAATGGACACAAACATCCAGTATAAGGTTAGAGAGTCGCACTTGTAACCTTTTTGTGTAGGTGAGTAACCAATAAAGACACAAGTGTCGGCTCTAGGACCAAGTTTAGATCGGTTAGGTTGATGGTTGTGGACAAATGCTTTGCAACCAAAAATTTTGGTTGGGAGATTAGGAACACGAAACAAGGGAAATTTTTTTTGAAGAGTATGTAAAGGTGTTTGAAAGTTTAATACCTTTGATGGGAGTCGATTTATAAGATAACAAACAGTGAGAACTTCTCCCCATAAATACTTTGGTACACCCATACTAAACATAAGGGCACGAGCCACGGCTACAAGGTGTCTGTTTTTCCTCTCGAAAATCCCGTTTTGTTGAAGGGTGCCAAGACAAGAACTTTGATGTATGATTCCTTGCTCAAAAAGATAAGGACTTAGGATAGAATTAAAGTACTCTCTCCCATTATCAGTTCTAAGAGTGTGAATTTTGGAATTGAACTGGGTTCGAATCATTGAATGAAAATTTTGGAAGACTCTAGAGACTTCGGTTTTTTCTTTGAAGAGATAGACCCAACAAACTCTAGTGTGGTCATCAATGAAAGTTATGAACCACCTAGCCCCTGTGATGTTTTTTACTCGACTAGCTCCCCATATATCACTGTGGATTAAAGAGAAAGGTTGAGATTAAACATAAGGTTTCAAATGATAAAGGACACGAGTATGTTTAGACAGTTGGCAAAACTTCACAATTCAAGGAACTTCTTTTCTTATTTAGAAATAGTAGAGGAAACAGTTTCTTCAAGTACATGAAATTCGGGTGTCATAGTCTACGGTGCCATAGCATGATAGAATCTTCTTTTGATGTAGATAAGGCCATCCCTTCTTATGAATTGTTTTTGTTCCAAACATATAAGTCATCATCAACTTTAACAGTGCAAATCATCTTCCCTGATTCATGTTCCTGAACCACAAAACCAAAAGTAGAAAATCCAACAAGTACTTTTTCATCCTTGGTAAGCTCCCACGTTGCATAACCAGAGACTGTTGATGCTGGTCGAGGAATTTCTCCATTAATGTACCCAATTTTTCCTCGGCCACGAAGAACCATAAGGACATATTGTGAATATTGCAGGAAATTTTTTCCATCTAACCTATGATTTGTGATTATAAGAGAATAGTTAAGGTCAGCATGAGAGATTCATTGGCTGTGATTTTGAGTTATCTGTGAGATCTCAATCTCAGACAGGGTTTCATTTATATCACCCATGAGAGAAGGAAAACTAAAAAAAATTTAGGAAGAGAGATGAGAGACGAATGAGTAGGATCGAATGAATCCTAAAGCTCTGATACCATAAACACGTTTAGGAAGAAGAAATAATTTTGTTTTTTCTAATATGAATACAACCTTTTTAAAAAATAGTAGAAAAATAAAAAAAGAAGAAATAATCTCTAGAAATTAGTCTATCCCTAAAAAATAGTAATTAGATTATGGCTAATAGTACAAGGAAATTCCTAGAACTAAGGTAGAAAATCTGCTTAATTTAAGGAATTCCAACATTTCATATAATTATTAAACATCACAAAACAGGCAACCCAGGTAGAAAATACTATTTTGGTATGATGATTATTTACACCAATAATAGGCATTATTGGTCGACCATATAAATTATCTTTAAAAATTATGTCGAAAGCAATTACATCATCGAAACAGGTGTAGTCTGATCTTGATGTTGAATCAGTCCATATAAGATTGTGCAAAGCTCCTGATCCATCAACTAAATAAGTCATAAAAAAGCTAGGATCATCTTGTTTCTTGAAATCGAAGTAGGATATCACTTCATTTGCATCGCCATCAATAATTTCTTTTGTTTTACCCCTTTCAAGTGCATTATAGAGGCCTTTCTATATGAAGCCCACATTATGATAACCCCTTGCTTGGTGTGATAAATAATTCATGACCTATGATGTCCCAACACCAATGTCTTTCAAAACAGTTGCTTCTTCCAGATCAGCGACAGTGACATCTCTATTTGAACATAAAAATTGTGTCATGAGAGGTGTGCATAATTCATGATTATTGTTAGTAATAGTTTTACTGCCAACCCATTGATCTTCAGTTTCTATTGCATAAACTACTATTCTAGCATTGCATCTGATTCTCGTCACTGCCCGATGAGTACGTTAATGAGCAACATTATTTACTTTAGATTTATGAAACCTTTGTTTTAAACAACAAAATTCTTTTGACTTCACGTTGACTTCCTTATCCAACCGTATTATTCCTCATCATGCACTAAATCCATGCTTCTTTACGTATTGTCTATAAAACTCCAAGCTTGATAACGAGAGAAAAATAGTACCCCACCAACTTGTCAGAAGCATCTACACAAAGTAGTTCTTTAGAAATTTCTATTTTCTTTGCGTATGCATTACTTTCCATAGTTAATATACATTGGCCCCTCTAAGGAATCAAGAAATTTATGTTTTCTTCATTTTATCATTAGTTCAGTTTTCATATTATAGGTAATTTTTTTTCATAGCACACGTAGTTACCTATAACGTCCCAAATATCAGGCTAGTGACCAAAGTTTAAGATTTTAAAACTTCATGATCAATTTAGATAAATTGAAAAGTTCAAGGATTTAATTGGAAATTATTGGTGTAGGTTGATTAGTAAGAATTGAAAGAAGGAAGGAGAAAAGGGTCAATAAACAAGAAATGAATTTAAAATTCCTTAGTGGGGTATTATATATCCACGTGGAGAAGAGTTAAAGGAATCCATAATTTTCTCCTTTTTTCTTCGTCATTTCTTCCTCCTCTCTACCGTGTCTTCATACCTAAGGTAAGGGATCTTTGACTTATTTATTTCTTGAGTTTTTTAAGTTAGTTTTGGTCTTTGGGTGTTATATAAGCTTAAGGAAAGCTTAAGGTGGATTAAAGTTAAGAGATGAGTGAATTAAAGATGAATTTGTAAAGAGGGTTTTTGAGTGAATTGATAAGAATTGGTTAGATAATGAAATCTGAAGCTATATTTGACTTGTCATAAGCAAGAATAATAAGATTAAAGTGTTGGAAAAGAATTTGGGATGTGTTGATTAAATGGTATGTTTTTTAGTTTCAAATGTTTTAATGGTGTTTTGGATGTTTAGGTGTATTAAAGTGATGTAAGTTGGTTTTAAAAAGTTAAGTTGAGTTTAAAGGCATAAAAGGAGAGTAAAGTGGGAAATTTAGTTGAGTTTTGGTAAATTTCAAGTTGAAATGAGTAAGTTTTGGGCAAGGGGTATCGGTATTGAATGAACAATATCGATACTTCAAAGCAAAAATAGGTGAAAACTGGGTTTGGGTATCAATACTGGAAGAACAGTATTTTTACCGAAGGAGTAGCATTGATACTAATGGATAAGTATCGATACCATTTTTAGAGATGAAATTCCAGAATGATGAATGGGTATCGATACTGAAGTATAGTATCGATATCATAGTGAAGAAGTATCGGTACTGGGCCTGGGGTACCGATATTATTCAAAATGAAATTGTGAATTAAGTGTTTCTTTTAGCTTAAGTTATTGATGATTGATTAATAGTGATTCGAATTTCGATATTCATATCGATCGTATATTTGTGTAGATATTAAACGAAAGCAAGTTTAGGACGAATCGACGATATAAGATTGACCAAGAGAGATATAAGAGTTTTGCTTTGACTAAGTGAGGCTAAGGTGAGTGCATAGTACTATATGTATTGTCTTATGGAAAGAAGACTTGCGATGAGTCTATTTCCGATAATTGATTAAAATAATGTTTGAAAGTTCATGATATGATATGATTATATGTTTACATGAATATAAACATAGTTTTGATTTTGTTACTACGTGAACATGCATTGTTTATATTTCATGCTATGTGATATGATCTATGTGATTATGTGAAAATGTGATATAAGCTATGTGATATTGAACTATGTGATTATATGAAAATGTGATAGAAGCTGTGTGACATGATCTATGTGATTATTTGTCTATGTTATATAAGCTATGTGAAAAGTTATAAATGATAAAGCCCAAAAGTATGTGATATGAGAGCTAAAGGTATAATTGGCATGCCAAAAGTCGAAGGTTCTACGCGGTCCTTCGGGACAATTCTACGTGGTCATTCAGGACATTTCTATGCGGTCTTTCAGGACAATACTATAAGGTCCTTCGAGACATTTCTATGTGGCACTTCAGTGCATATTCTACGCGACACTTCGGTGCAATTTATATGAGCAGTGGTGACTGCATTAGTGCACAACCTCAATGCACTCAAATACCTTAAGTTCTCAATGATGTACATTGGGCTATTAAAAGAATAACATAAATGACAGTGCATGATGTTATATGTTCTTGTTTTGTGAAATGTATGATGGTTTATGTACCCTATGATGTTTATAAAAGTTAAGTATATGATTAAATGTTTTAATGTTTTATTTATGCATTATATGTCTCACTAAGTTAAAGACTTAGCGTGTGAGTGTTTCACACGTAGGTACAAAGAAGCAAGAAGATCAAAGCTAGGCAAGTTAGGACATCCTATCCTTCCCGAAGATTAGATCAGAAACGAATTGAACCGTATGTATTTTGTTATACTGAATTTGGTTGGCATGTAATTAAATGTTTGAATCATATGCTCTGATCAGTTTTGTAAACAAACTTTATTGTATTTATGTAAATTATTAAGTTTATATTTTCAAATCAGGTTCGAAACTTCTTTATTTACTTTGATTAATGGTTCCACATTTTATACAAATAAAAGTTTAAATTTCAACTATCTTTTAAAAGTAAAAGATTTGAAAAGTCAATGTGACACCTCGGATTCGTATCCGGATTGGATACGGAGTGGGGGTGTTACATTACCTGTCGAATTAGATAGGGAGTTATGTCATGGTTGTTGAAGTTTTACTATACCATTTATTTTTAGCACAATGGTTGGGGTGTGTGTGTTCATTTAACACGAAGACAATGGTGTCTTTAGAAATACGATACTATTACAAAACGTATCAATACAAATGTAGTTAAATGGCTAAGTGTATCGATATGCATAATAAGTATCATACTTTTATAAGTCTACTATGGTTGACTATATTTGAATAATGTTAGTAACCTTGTGGAATTTGTAATTTATCAATTTGCAAATCGTACGTATCAAACTTGTTATAATTAGAATATCTTTATGAAATTTAAGTTATAGTAAGATATCGAAACTTTTGCAGGAACATCTGATACAAAACTTTCAATTGGTTGTGCACATAAATTTCGTTATCATGTTTCGATACTTTTACAAGTAATATCGATTCATTAATGGGAAAGTAATATCGATTTTGGTCGGTTTAATTTTTTTATTTATGTAGGCACACATATAAGTCATTCTGCCTTGTGACCTCTCTTGCTAAGGATTAAACAAGTTTCTTCCCCTCGTTCTATGAACACAAAGAGTTCTTCTAAAACAAACCTTCTTCTTGAATCAATATTTCATAATATGGAGAAATCAACAAACAACTCATCAAAAATGTGGGCCAATCAACCAGTCAGTCATCGAAAAATATAGACCAATCAACAAGCCAGTCAGTTAAATCTCTCGACCAATCAACCGAAAATCATGGGAAAATTCCTCCCAAACTTAGTTAAATAATTATTCCGACTTTAAACATGTAAGGAAAGGGTTTCATATCTTATCCTCCTTTTTTCTATTCAAAGGTATTGCATGTCCATTATCGTGAGGCATAAGGTGGAAGAATGAATATGTGAAGATGTCTATTTCTTTCAACGCATGACTCCTAATTGTTCAACGCTTGGCTCCTAATTGTTCAACGCTTGGCTCCTAATAACGCTTATGATACATTTACGCCTCTAAGATCATACATTCACCGTAGATTAAACTCAAGTTGCATATGATAAACAATAAGAATTGTTTATCATAAGCGTATAAGTTATATATATATTTATGTATAGAGTAATGATAAACATAGATAAAGTATGGAATTGTATCTTTAATACAACATTTCAATTTATGTTCACTTTTATGATATCGATACGTTTCATGATTAGTCTGAGCCAATTTACTTCGAATGTTGAGATAATACACTATACTAACAATGTACCAATAATTTTTAATATAGGCATCTATACATTTTTAAATTAATCCAAAATTCACCAGATTACTGGTTCAAGGAAGATTAATGCTTCAAAACCTAATATGCATAGATACAAGTTAACCTTGGTACAAGAGAGACAAATACCAGTGCTACCTTAATTTAATTTACCTACACTTACACATTGGTTGAAGAACCATCCAACTTGTGGCCATTATACTTACACAGATCCTGCAAAACAGTACACCAATAACAAAAACAAGTATATAACTAAATTATAAGTACCACCTTTTTTAATTGTCAACCGTTTACATTAATGTTAGAAACCTTTATTTTTTAATGCGAAAGTAAGAAAAAATAGGTTTATAAGTATAAAATTATAGAATGCACATTTCTTTAACTGTCAATCGTTAAGAATCTTAACTTAGGATTACACTTTTCAAAATTTTTTTATGCAACATTATACAAAACGGGTTAATAACTCTAACAGTTTATCTTCTGTAATAATAATTATTTTACTATTTTGTTCCTCATCTTTTAAATTAATAATATTGTTGTTTTTATTTCTTGGAACTAATACAAACAACCCCAATATTTATTTAAATTAAAACTCAAACTCAAGTTGTAACAAATTACAAAATAAAGTTGTTTCATGGTTCTAAAAACAATAACCATAACAACTGTAGAGATTACCCTTCATTGCCAAACTTGGTCGACTGAGTTACGAGGATAGTTCTTCATATCACAATTGCAATCGATTAGTTTTAGACCGGAAACCTCGCTCTTGTTGTGGCACCATGACATTAGGCATACAAACCTTCGAATATCTAATAATACCTTGAAATGTGTTTTCTTATAATTTGCAGGATCCAAAGCTTTCACGATTTGAAGTCCTTATTCTCTTAATTCTTGAACCCCATAACATATTTGCAACATGCCATAGATATATATGGCTTTGTTATTACTTTTATCGGTTGTTTTCTTCAGAACAATGCAAATTACTCCTGATTTTTTCCACTAAAATAAACATACAAGTCTGTTATGTATAACACTTTAGGATTTATACTAGCTTTGCATCTTTTTGAAAACTTATCTCGGTTTGAGTCCATGGAATGATGTCAATATTCTTCATTGAAACGTTGTGATAGATGTAGTCGTGCTTCGAAGCTTCAAAATAGTCTTGCAACTCAACCGAATATTGTTGAAATCGATGATTGAATTACACGCCACATACATAAAATTTTCCATTAATTGAGTATAAAACGATTAATATTTTTATTTTCATTGGCCTTTCCCAGTTGATGATTCACCCACCATTTCTCAAAGTATTGATTTTTTTTTATCAACTTTTCCAATTTTTCATTGGCGAGGCTTTTCAAACATATACGACTTTTCATACATTTTAATTTTAAATTTAGCTATTTTTCTCATCGTTTTCATTTTCAATTTTTAAAATTATCAATCATGAACAAATAAATATCGATATTTTTAATATTCTATATTATCTTCAACTTTTTCAATATTTAAAATTATCGATACTATTATATTACGTATCAATACTTACTATTTCAATCCTTTTTTTTGTTCAATCGTATTTATTATGTATGTACAAAGATTTCATTTTTACTTATTTTTCTATCGTAGGATCCAAGGCTCCATTAACTTAAACTCTGATAATATTTTAGGTGCAACCTATTTTATTGTTAACATTATTAAGATTTCAGATTGCAACATGTTTTCTTACTGAACCATGATATTATTGGGCGCAATATAATTCTTGGTGACCCATGACATTATGGTGCAACCATATTTCTTATATATGTTCATAAAATTTTCAATTTTAAACTTATTTTCTTATACTCGGATAATCCAAGACTCCATCCGCTTAAACTCTGATAATATTTTCGGTGCAAACTATTTTATTATTAAAAATATTAACATTCCATATTAGAACCTGTTTTATTTTTTAGCCATGACATTTTTTGGCACAACTGTATTTATTATATATGTTCATAACATTTTAAGTTTAAACTTATTTCTTATACTAGGATAATCCAAGGCTCCATCAGCTTAAAATCAATAACATTTTCGTCGCAACCCTATTTTAATTATTAAAAATATTAACATTCTAGATTACAACCTATTTTAATTTTCAACCATGACATTATTGGTGTGTTGCTCATAATATTTTCAGTTTTAATCTTATTTTCTTACACTGAGATAATCCAAGGCTCAATCAACTTAAATTATGATAACATTTTCGGC
>NW_024062456.1:0-74256 GCF_006381635.1 Hibiscus syriacus
CACTTGGAATATGATGCTAAACCTACAGTTAATTTTTTTGAAAAATACTATTTTTTCAGGTTTGCACGCCAAGGGCTATAATAGGCGATAGAGGAACACATTTCATAACCGAGTGATCGAATCTTGATGAAGAAATTGGAGTAACTCAAGAATTTTTACGCTTACCATCCACAAACAAATGGATAGGCAAAAGTATCAAATCGGGAAATTAAAACAATTCTTGAGAAAATTGTTTAACGGACATAAATGATTGAAGTTTAAAATTAATCGATGCACTTTGGGCATATCGAACTGCTTATAAAGGTCCCATTGGGATGTCACCATATCGTCTGTTTTCGGTAAACCATGCCATTTACCAAAGGCTCAAATCAATATGGCTCGGACCGTTTACAATAACTCAAGTATTTCCTCACAGTGCTGTTGAAGTTGAGATAACTCAGGAGTTCGATTTAAAGTTAACAGTCAAAGATTGAAGAAGTATTATAAAAAATGCTCCGATTGTCTAATCGAAGAAATCAATTAGAGGAACCCACACTTGAAAAATTAGGTCATCGAGCTAACGATTTAAACAAAAGCGCTTGATGGGAGGCAACCAATTTCGTTTATTTTTACTTTTTTTTAGAAAACTTTTTTTCATTCTATTTATTTTATTTTATTTTTTTTGAACAAATCTGAATTCCGATCGAATATTTAACGAAAAACAGTGCATAAAAACTGACTTGGTTCGAACTGTGCAGAAAAATTCGAACAGAACAGTGCATAAAAAATGATTTGGTTCGAACAGTACAGAAAATACATCATATTCAAACAATGCAGTGCAGAAAAAAAGATTGGTTCGAACTGTGCAGAAAAGTTCAAACAACAGTACAGTATTGGACATTCTACTCTACAATAGCTCGTCTCGACGTGGCCGCAGTCGCCACTAGATTGGGGAGTATTCTTTTTCCCTCTCTTTGTTTTTAAATTTGATATATGTTTTGGGACAAAACGAAATAATGAGGGGGGAAGGATAAGCATGTCGTCGTAATTTTCCTTGACTGTTTAAATTGTTTGAAATTGAGATATTCTAATATTGATGTGTTGGATCCTTGGTTGTTAGTCTTGAATTTCCTTATACTCTGCTTCCTTTTGGGTTGTGATCATGTTTTGATCGAATTTAATTTGCATGATTGGTGGATTGGTATTGCTTTCATGGTTTTTTTTATAGAGATGAACTTGACTCAATGCACATAAACTTTTCTTGTGAGATTTGATCCTAACGAGCATACATTTTCTTTCTTGCTCATTGTTTGACTTGTGTGTGCCGAACTAATTAGGATGTTCTAGAACTTGTAATCACAATGCATATCGAGACTACATGATGAATGTAGTGTTTTAATGTGATAGGGGCCTAGGATAAACCCACTTTTCCCAAAAAGCCTACCCGTTTATAAATCCACTAGTGAACCATATTTGAGTTATCTCTTTCATTGTTTTATACCTCATAATTAAACCCAAAACCTTTTTTATGTTTCCTCTCTTTTCACCCATTATCGAGACTTAGATCTTGTATCACTTTTGTTCCACGAAAAAAATGATAAAAATCACTGTTTTGAACAACAGAAAAAATAGACCCTTGTTCGAAAAAAGGGAAGGAAAATCGATTGTTTCAATTGTCTTTCATCTATTCATTTTCCTTGTTTTATTTTTCATTGCACTTGAAGTTAATTCAGGATTGTTTTAATTAATTTGATCTCTTCGTTATTTTAAACCTTCTTTTGGCTTTCTCCCTACCCTAACCTAAGCCCCGTTAAACCTTGTATAAAGACCCCTTGATTATTGCATTATGTTCATTTTTCGTAATGGAGACTTGATTGGATTCCAAGCCTATGATAATATTTTAGTTAGTTTCGGTTTGAGTGATTTCATTTACCCCAAACACTTTGAGCAGATATGTGTGAATCTTTGTGAGGTAATGTGATCCAATTCAACATCAATTTTAATGTTGCCATCTCAACCTTTCATGGGAAGAACTTTCTATCTTTATACATAATGATGCCTATTTCTTAAGATATAACATAGTTATATCATATACATACATATATTACATCTATAGCTATAATGATAATAACTTATTCATTACTATGTGAGGCATAAGTTATTATTATATACTATAGTACACATCTTTATCTTATACACACTAATATAGTTCATGTACTTAACTTATTATTTATGTTATGTGTAGGTACATTCGGCCACAATTTCGGAGCTATCTTAGAGTAATGGTGAAATCAACAGCAAGGAAACTTACATGGGGACTGATTGCTTGTAATTGTATATGTTAAGGCAAAAATATGTTGGTGTGGTGAAATCAGTGGTGGGAATGGGGAAGAATTCCTTGAGAGAAAGTTTTTCTTGTTTGGTAAAGAGAGAATGAGGCATGATGAACAAGAAGAGGTTGGGCAGTTTTTTCTTTGGAAAGTAATGAACGGTTTCGGGGTAGTTTTGTCCTTACACGAAGGGAAAAGTTTTTACATTTAATGAGAAATATGATGAGACATAAAGTAGGGGAAAAGATCTCTTTCCCTCTTTTATTCTGCCACCAAAACCATGCACCCTAGGGTTTCTTTTTCTTTTAATGCATGCTCCAACTCCCCATACTGCCACATGTGATGTGTATGCGTACAATAAAAAAAAAGAAATAAAATTAAATGAATAATAAAATTAGAAAATAACTTGATTTATTTATGTACAAAATTCAAATTTTGTTGCCTAGGAAACAAATTTTGTTCAAGTAAATAAAGAAAACTCTTGGGCATCATGTACCAATGACGCCAGTTTGTTACACATGACTGGGGCTCGTTTGTACTCCTTGAGTCTCTGCCTGTTCACCTTGAAGATGGAACCATCATTTCGGTTATGTATTTCGATTGCTCCATTATAATGGACTTGATGTACGATTCCTGGCCATCTTGATTTTAGCTTGCTTGGAAATAACTTAAGACGTGAATTGTAGAGCAGTACTTGTTGTTCAGAATAAAATTGCCTCGGCAATATTTTTCTGTCATGCCATCGTTTTGCTTTCTCCTTTTATAGGCGGGCATTCTCGTATGCGTGTGCTCGAATTCATCTATTTTGTTCAGTTCCAAGAGTCTTCTTTCTCCAGCAAGCTGAGAATCCATGTTTAACTTTTTGATGGCCCAATATGCTCTATGTTTGAGTTCAACAGGAAGATGACATTCTTTTCCATATACCAGTTTAAACGGTGACATTCCCAACGATGTCTTGAATGTTATGCAATAGGCCCATAGTGCTTCATCTAGCTTCGACGACCAGTCCTTTCGACCCGGGTTAACCACTTTCTCAAGGATTTGTTTAATTTCCCTGTTAGACACTTTAACTTGTCCAATCGTTTGAGGGTGATACGCAATAGCAATCTTATGTCGTACTCTATATTGCTTCAGTGCCTTAGTAATCAATTTATTGTCAAAATGTGTGCCTTCATCGCTAATAATAGCTTGTGGTGTTCCAAATAGGGTGAATATATTTTTGTGCAAAACTTTTAACACCGTCTTGGAATCATTTTTAGGTGTTGCGATGGTTTCAACCTATTTTGATACATAATCCACTGCCAAGAGAATGTAAAAATCTCAAAAAGATGTGGAAAAAGGTCCCATGAAGTCTATTCCCCATACATCGAAGAGTTTAATTTCCAAATATTTTTCCATGGAATCTCATATCGTTTGGATATGTTTCCTGTTTGATGTCATCTATCACATGACTTATAGAATTCATGATCATCTTTGAACAAGGTTAGCCAATAAAATCCAGACTGAAGCACTTTCGCTGCTGTTTTAATTCAACCAAATTGTCCTCTATATGGTAACGAGTGGCATTGCTGTAAAATATCTTTATGTTCTTCTTTTGGAATGTATCTTTGGATTATTTAGTCTCCGCATTGCTTGAATAGAAATAGTTCATTTCAGTAGTAATGTCGCACATCATGTTGAAACTTCTTTCTTCCCTGGGTAGATAAACTAAGAGGAACAATAAGACTAACAAGAAAGTTAACTATGTCAGCATACCAAGGCCCACCCATGAAAAATAATATTTTCTCATCAGTCAAATCCTCTTTAATTTCTGTTATGTCATGAAAATCAGGTTTGTTTTCTAGCCTAAACAAATGGTCTACCACTTGATTCTCTATACCTTTCTATCCTTAATCTCTAAATTGAACTCTTGTAGTAATAATATCCACCAAATTAGTCTAGGCTTTGCATCTTTTTTATTAATAAAATATTTAATGGTAGAGTGATATGTATGCACAATTACCTTAGTGCCTATTAGATATGGCCTAAACTTATCGAATGCAAATACTATTACTAAGAGTTCTTTTACAGTGGTGGTATAGTTTACTTGTGCATCATTAAGAGTACGGCTCACATAATATACAACATGAAATATTTTACTTTTTCGTTGCCCTAGCACTGCTCCGACTGCATAGTCACTAGCGTCGCACATGAGCTCAAAAGGTTCGTTCCAGACTGGTGGGATAACGATTAGTGCTGCTGAAAGCTCTTTCTTTAAATCTTTGAAGGCATTCAAACAATCATTAGTAAATTCAAATGAATGATTTTGTTGAAGCAAAAGACATAAGGGTTTAGAGATTTGAGAAAAATCTTTTATGAACCGCCTGTAGAAGCATGCATTTCCAAGGAAACTACGTACACCTCGCACATTGGTGGGTGGGGGAAGGTTTGCAATCACGTCCACCTTGGCTTTATCGACTTCGATGCCTCGACATTATTTTTTGTGACCCAACATTATTCCCTCGGTTACCATAAAATGGTATTTCTCCCAATTCAGCACTAGGTTGGCTTATTCATATTGTTTCAGTACCTTGGATAGATTGTCGAGACATCGGTCAAAATCATCACCTGAGACGGAGAAATCATCCATAAATATTTCCATACATTCTTCCACCATATCTGAAAAGATTGCCATCATGCATCTTCAGAATGTAGTTGGATAGTTACACAGTCCAAACAACATTCGTCTAAATGCATAGGTACCATATAGGCATGTGAAAGTGGTTTTCTCTTAATCTTCCGGTGCTATGGCTATTTGGTTATACCCTGAGTATCCATCAAGGAAGCAATAAAATGCTTTTCCCGCTAACCTATCAAGCATTTGGTCAATGAAAGGGAGGGGAAATGGTTTTTCTTTGTGGCATTGTTGAGCTTACTGTAATCCATGCATATGCGCCAGTCTATGACTGTTCTTTGGCACACACTGCACCGAGCTGACCCATGAACTATCCGATATAGGATAAATTATTCCTGCATCTAACCATTTTATAATTTCCTTCATTACTACCTTTTTTATGATTGGGTTGAACCTTCTTTGGGGTTCTACCGACGTTCTATGGATATCTTCGAGATTGATTTTGTGCATGCATATGGTCGGACTGATTCCCTTCAAGTCTGCCATTGTCCATCAGAGAGCTTTTTTGTGCTATGACAAAACATTCAACAAACTATTCTCCTGTTCGGAGGTTAGGTTGGCAGAAATTATAACTGGTAGAGTTTCATCAACTCCTAGATAAGCATATTTCAAATGTGATGGAAAAGTTTTAAGTTCCAGTTTCGGTGTATGTTGCAAGGATGACTATTGAGACTTAACCTTAACATAATCTAAGGGTTCGAATTTCATACATAATCTATTATGAAGAAATCTTGATTGATCCTTTATCTTTTCTCCATATCTTGCATTGATATCGTCTTCAGGGCACTCTTTGTTCAGATTTCCGTCGTCCTAGCCATGGTTTTCAGAATCGCCTTCTGAAAATAATTAGTCTGGGCCAAAAGTGTCTTGTTCGTGTATCTCAGTTGTATGGTCATGGAACAAAGCTCTGTATTCATCGAGTCTTAGGGATTCACCTCGTCCAAGGATTGTTTTTTCCTCTAATTCTCTAATGCACTGGCATTCCTCTTAATCATCCACATATTTCATGGAGTAAAATACATTCATGGTAACGCTTTGCTCTCCTACTCACATTGTGAACTCTCTATTTTCATCTATTAGGATTCTCCTAGCAGCTAAGAAGGGTCGTCCCAGAATGATCGGTGCATTTTCATCGACTTCACAATCCAGGATTAGAAAATCAACTGGAAATACGAATTTATCCACCTTTACTATGACATCTTCAATTCTGCCCTCGGGCCGCACATAAGATCGATCGACTAGCTGTAGGATGACTGAAGTTGGACAAACGTGATACCCTTCTAGTTTCATAAATATGGACTTTGGTATCAAGTTTACACTTGACCCCAAATCAACAAGAGTTTGTCCTATAAAATCATTACCAATTGAGCACGGTATTATAAAGTTGCTAGGGTCGTTTTGTTTAGGTGGGAGTTTGCTGACTGCCGAACAGATTTCTGTTGTTGTGGCAACACGTTCTACCTTCCGTTTATTTGTAACAATGTTCTTAAGAAACTTGGCATAGGAAGGCATTTGCTCTATGGCTTCAAGTAAGGGCACATTGATACACAACTAATCTAGAACATTAACAAATTTCTTGAACTGGGTGTCATCATCATGTTTCATTAACCATTGAGGGAATGGTGGCGGAGGTCTCACATTGTCTGCTGTTGTTGCTGAAGAATCTCTGGCCTTGGCCAGGAATTTCTCATTGTTTGAGCGATGTTTTTCTGAGCCTTCAGTTCTTTCCTTCTCTTCAGGTGCTTCATCTCGTTCAACATTTGCAGCTCGATCCTCTAGTTGTGTTATGCCATGGCGAGGACCGTTTAGGTGTTCTCCCCCAAACTTGTCATCTTGGTTGACATGTTTTCCACTTCTTAGTGTAAGTACATTGCATTGTTCTTTCCCATGATGTTTAGTGATCTCTGTATCACTAGGGACATTTCCTAGTGGGCAAGAATGTAATATAATGGCAATTTGTTCCACTTGAGTCTCCAATGCTCTTAGAGATGAACTATGGCTTTGCAAAAGTGGTTCTTGGCTTTGTAGTAAATTCCCTTGATTTTTAATTGTTGCAGAATGTTCGTGCATCAAGGTCTTTGCGGAGGCCATGAAATCTTTTGTCGAGGCCATAAATTCCTACAATGATAACTCCAAGGAATTATTATTAGAGGAAGAAGCTATACCTTTATTGTTTTACCATGGTTGCTGATGATGTTGATTCTGAAAATGTTGATGGTCAGAATTATTTTGCTGTGGCATATAATTTGTTGCTTGATTGTTGTTATTTCCTTGATTACTCCATGAAAAATTTGGGTGCTATCTCCAACCAGGATTGTATGTATTTGAATAGGGGTTATTATTGCTCCGATTGTAGTTGCCCACAAAATTGGTTGATCATGGTTTTTTGGACATTCACTCTAGTGATGGTTGCCATGACAAAATATGCATGTGTTATTGGTCACCTTGACTTCTCTTACCTCATTAGGACGTTGCAATTTTTTCAACATATTGGTTATGACAAAAAGTTGAGCGGCTACCGAATCTTTACCTTCTAATTCATATGCTCCAGATGTTTTTCTGTTGGTTCTCAATATTGTGTCTGGAAATTGATAATCATTATTTGATATCCTGTCAAGGATGTCAAAAGCTTCATCGGGTGATTTGTCCAGTAAGGTGCCATTTACTGAGGCATCTAGCATCATTTGAGTTAGTGCATTGACTCCATTGTAAAACATCACCACTTACGTCCAATCTTGAAAGCCACGGTTAACACGTTTGCAAAGTAGACTTTTGTACCTATCCCAACATTCGTACATTGATTCATCATCTCCTTGGCGAAAACTCATAATGTCATTACAAAGCTGTGTATTCATATTGGGCGGATTGTATCGGAGTAGGAAACTCTTGCATAAATCTACCCATGACTCCATTGAGCCGAAAGTAACTCCACTAAGTCAGACTCTTGCTCTATCGCGTGGGGAGTAAGGGAAAATTTTTAGTTTAAGCACATCTTCATGTACTCCCTGTTGCCAAAACGAGTCACATACTTCAAGGAAAGCATGAACATGCTTCCTAGCATCCTCATTGGGTGAACCACCAAATTGTCCAATAGAGTTTAGCATGTTAAACATCACCGGTTTGAATTCAAAATGAGTGGCTTGTATTTTAGGTGCCACTATGTCTGGATTGAGGTCATCAAAAATCGGGTTCAAATGATCTCGTATCGCTCTTGGCCTTGCAACTTGAAGATTGATAGCTGCATCCGGTCCTAAATCTCCCATGTTGTCTTGCATTTGGAGTTAGTTTAAATGTTCTCTGGTTTTTTGGGCACGCAACCTTTGTCTGAGTGATTGCTCAATTTCAGGGTTGAATGGTTCCAAAGGCTTACCAGCAGATCTCAAGGTCATTCAACAATAAAAACCTACAATAGAAAATAATAAACTATGTTAGAATAAATACAAGGTGACACAAAAAGAACTTGTTATGGCTTAAAATTTCGTCAGTTACCAATCCCCGGCAACGGCGCCAAAAACTTGATCACTTGTAAATGTATATATTAAGGCAAGCAAATCTATGCAAGTATACACAATCAATTCAAGTAATATAGGGTAAGTGAGTATCGTCCCCACAAGGATTGGATTGGAAATATATTTTCACCACAACTAGAACTAATGCCACGAACTAATTCCTACTAAGTGTCAGCTAAAGAACTAATATGAATAAAATGAAGAAGTGATCTAATGATTGCAGAAAAGTTTGGTCGAGGAAAAATAAGTATGCAGAATGCTAGAATAAAATAAAACAAGACAAGTGTTGATTTAAATATAATGCAAACAACCTCACATATTCAGACGTATCACAGAGCACTTATGCTAAACTTTTATATTGTTAACAATTATTTTTAAGTCTAGAATGAATTATTATGACTTCCTAAAGCTACCCGATAGGATTACTAGGTATTCTTAGACGGTTGCTATGCAAATACTCCTCAGCGTAAACTATACCCCTTAGTTTGTCAAACTGTTGTTATAGCAATACCTCTCAGTGTAAACTATAAGCGTTGCCTATCCTACTCTAGAGTCTATCCCTTTTAGTAGATTAAAATCACTCCATATCTCTAAGGTAAACAAGTTAAAACTTCACCATCCCGGATTTATTCCATTACTCACGTGGATCTATCTTAATTCTCTCGAATCTAAGAATCACTATCTAGACAAAAGGCTATCTCTAGAAGCTCTTATATTGCCAAGACGTGTTTTACCAATACCCTCGGTGATCTCTCGATGCTCTTATAGTGTAAAGTAAAATATTTAAACAATGAGCAAAACAGTCATAAGCAAAACATAATTCATCATTCATAAAACATAAAAATATTGTTCAGGCGAAACAAAGTTTAGCACCAAGTAAGACAGTCATGGTGCTATAAAAAATCATCCAAGTTTCAACGTTTAGTACAACCCCAAATAGATAAAGAGTTAAGAACAAAGGAAGAACGACTCCCAAAACCGGGGGTTTTGTCGCGACAATTCTGGTCAGCATCGCACCTGCCTTGGTGATCAGTCTTTCTCGAGACCTGATCACCGCTCTACTAAAGTCTGGTTTTGGAGGACACCAATGAAGGTTGTCTGGTTGACGGTGGGAAAGCACTGCAGTTGCTCGCTCAGACTTTGAATAAAACTTTTCTCTTTTCTTTCTTCCTTTCCTCTTTGCCGGTTACGACTGTTATTTATAAGGAAAGATCTCCTAGAGCTTTGCATGCTTTTGGAGTTTCCTTAAATAACCATTATTAAATGTCCAGAATTAAAAAGGAAAGGTGGCTGGCGGCTGTCAGAATAATTAAGACTTTCTTGTATGTGAAGTAGGTAATCCAGCTTGTGTGTGACATAGGCAGTTTCATCGCACTTGGTTTAGGCTTCTTTAGATAAACCTTGCCTTGGCGAGATAAATATGCTCTTCATGTTCTTATCTGTTCCATTGGCCCTTGCAAATTTACGTTGTCATGACTGAAATGTTCCTCCTCTGTAAGTTTCCTGCACAAACACATTCAAAACAACCATTTCTCCTCAGCATCATCAATCAAACCAAATAAATATTGCCTAAGCAAAACTTATCCACTACAAGCTAACATAACCTATATGCAACTAAATACAACTAAAATGATGTGCATACTTTGTTTAGATGAGCAATAACTTAAGTGAAAAGACTGGAAATTGAGTCTTTTTACGGAGTTATCAGGGACGTTTAGAAGAGCATAAGGAACATTTGGTGAAAAGTTGTCTGGAGACATGTGAGCTTATAGCTGAATTGAGTTGAAGATTTGAACTACAAGATGACTTCAATTCAGCTAGGGAGCTGCACCATCATCATCACCACTTAGGACACTTCAAATATGTCCTAAGTCAAATTTTGTGAAATCGTACATTTTCGCTGATAGTTTCCAACTCAAGAGGTAGTTTTCTACAAGGAGTTGCCATAATGCTCATCATGTTACAACTAACCTTTGGCCAGCTCATTCACCCTAGAACTAGCTCAAACATGAAATGTTACCTTCCAACAATTGTGACTTTTCATGAATGATGCTGCCAATGAAGATACCCTTTCATCAAGGTATACATTGGTGAAGCGATTACATCCATTAGACTCCTAAATCATGAAGAGACATGAGACAAAGCACCATGCCTATTCGGCCACCATCCACATGCCTTGTACAAGAGAGCTATGGACGGCAAAATGAACCAGAACATCATAATTCGGCTAAGGAGGATGACTTTGGTGCCAATATGAACAAGGACACCACCATTCAACCAAAGGGAGATTGATTCATGCATAGCCGAAACATCATGCCCCTTTATGAAGGATTATCCGAACCATCACCAAGCCTATGGACATGTTCATTTACTTAATTAATTGTGTACTTTCATAAATAATCTTGTACTTTTTGAAACATTATTTGACTATTCGGCCAAGCCCTCTCATTTCCTATAAATTGAGAGGCTTGCTATCATTTGTACTCATCTCAATTCATAATATAAACAAACCTTTGTGAGTTAATTCTCTCTTCAAAGTTCTTTGTGAACTTTATCAATTAAAAAAGTATATTTCTTATACTCGTGGTTTCATTCCTTTACCTTGATTCCTAAATTCCTAGATTTATATCTAGTGGGTTGAAGACACTATTACCACCCCTCAAGCAAGTGTATGAAGATCGGGGTTTTTCTCTATAACATAGCTTCTTCTTTGGCGAGTTTGAGATACAACATCATCACCATCTTTCATACAACATAAACGCCATCAACCATCTTCCATCAAGACCACCAATATCTTCATATATAATTCCGCAGCCATCTCTTTTCTTATTTTTATTTCATTAATTATTTACTTATCCATTTCTTATTCCATTACTAATTACATCTCTTTATTATCTTTGTTTCATCCATACTTATAACTCAAGGACATCAATACTTGTCATTCCTAGATCGAGACATTAATAAGGCTATCTATTCACTTCTATTGAAGAGTGTAGATTCAGCCTACATCAAGCGGTATTCAGAGTATAGTTGGATTGACAAAAAAGTGTCATTGGCGTGCAACAAAGGAGTTCAAAAACAAAAAGAAAAAAAAAGAAGAAAAAGAATTTCAAACAAAAATAAAAGCAAAGCCAAAGAAAAGTGCTCTACCATTACAAGTTAAATCAAGGAGGCATATCTACACTAGAGAATATAACCTTATTGTGTCTTATGAAATGGTGCAGTAAGTGTTGTTTCTTGGTTTGTAAGTCACCTCTTCCTTTATTTACATTCATTTTCCTTGTCTTCAACCTTTTCTTTATTTTCATTTTTCGTGAATCATTTCTTCTACCTTTCAATTTCTTCTTTTCCTTTCTACCCTAACCTATTTTGCAGCAGACGCACACAAGAAGAGAAATAACTTGTTCTAATCTTTAGTTAGTTCTTCAAAGGACCTAACAAGAGAGATAGAGTGGAAAAGGCTTATTGAGTGAGTGATATCAAAAGCGGAATTGTTAAAAGCCAAATCATATTCCCGAGTGCAAACACGAGTATGAGTGGAGTGAAATCTGAATTTTCTTTTGAGTAACCAAGTGAGGCTTTGTGAGTATACTGGTAAGGTTTAACTTATTTTATTTGTTTACTAACCATGTCTTAAAGTCATAGAGAAAATACAGGTTAACCAAACTTGCAAATTCAAGCATTGATTGGAGAAATGATGAGAATGTTTCGTGAAGAGTTTGGTGTTCTTCATGATAAGATAGACCAACGTCGAGATCCGCCACAAGCTCGAAACAATAATACCCCTCAGAGATAACAACCTCTTCAAGAAGATGATGTCCTAGAAAATTATGATGGAGAAGAACCAACAATGTTACAAGGACCTAGGCGAGCCAATGTTGATGATAACATGAGTAACATCAAAATCAAGATTCCTCAATTCCAAGGGAAAACTGATCCTGAATCCTATCTTGAATGGGAAAACAAAGTGGAACATGTTTTTAGTTGCCACAACTCTTTCCAACTAAAGAAAGTGAGATTGGCAACCATGGAGTTTTTAGATTATGCTTTGATATGATGGAATCAACTTACTCTTACTAGAAGGAAGAATGGAGAAAGACCAATCTCAACATGGCTTGAAATGAAAGGTATCATGTGTAAACGTTTCATTCCTGTTCATTATCACTAGGACTTGTTTCAGAAACTGTATAATCTTAAACAAGGCCAACAGAGTGTGAAGGGTTATTATAAGGAGATTGAAGTGGCAATGATCCGAGTCAATATTGAGAAGGATCGCAAAGAAACCATTGCTAGGTTTCTTGCCAGACTCAATCTAGAAATTGCCAACACCTTGGAGTTATACCATTACATAGAGATAGATAAAATGGTGCAAATGGCGATGAAGATAGAAAGGCAACAATGGAGAAACTCTACCTCTCTCAATGCCATGCCTACACCTTCAAGATGGAGTCCAAACAACTTGAATAAATCTACTCCTACTCCTAGCAAAGAGAAGGTCGAATCATCAAATGCTCCATAATTCAACAAGGATAACCAAGGAAAGGAAATCCCTGAACGATCAAGAGACATTTGGTGCTTTAAATATTTTGGGTGGGGGCATGTTTCTACACAATGTACCAGCCGAAACACCATGCTTTACTTGGAAATGGTGACATTGAATCTGACCATGAAGAAGAAGAAGCACTACCAACTGAAGTCGAGGAAAAAGCATAAATTGGGGCTTCCGTAGAATGAGAAGCTCTAGTGGTTAAAAGAAGCTTGAGTACTCAAGTGATATAGGACAATGCACAATGGGAAAACATCTTTCATACCCGATGCCATGTGAATGAAAAAGTATGTTTCATAATCATAGATGGTGGGAGTTGTACCAATATAGCAAGTTTAATCATGTTGAAAAAGTTGGGATTGAAAACATTGAAGCATCCAAGTCCCTATAAACTATAATGGCTCAATGAACGAGGAGAAATTAACGTCAATAAATAGGTGATGGTTTCTTTTTCAATTGGAAAATACAAGGACGAGGTTATGTGTGATGTTATTCCTATGCATGCTAGCCATTTACTTCTCAAAAGACCATGGAAATATCATAAGAGGACTATCCATGATTGTTTTACCAATCAATACTCGTTCAACCATGGAGGGAAAAAGATTATTCTTACACATTTGATGCCTAAACAAGTCCAGATTGATCAAATCAAGATGAAGCAAAATGTTGAGGCCATGAGGAAAGAAAAATTAACATCAAGCAAGGAGGAAACTAGTCCAAAAACAAGTGCTTATACATCTAAGTGCTTGTTACAGAAATGCTTATTGTCAAGACGCAAGATCGAAGAAGATTTTTCTAACCTTGAAAATGCAGAAATTTTCATTGATTTGCAGGATGTTCCAAGCAACACAATTTGTCAATTTGGGAGACTAAGGGAAGTGACCTTTCAAGAACCAAGAGATGCGTCTAATGAAAGGCAAAGGGAGAGAATTTTTCATCCAAAGGAAATGACTTATGATGATTCTAAGGGCATTTCCATTCCAAGAGTCATAACTCTTCATGATTCAATGAATATATCTAATGGAGGACCAAGGAACATGATTTTTGGGATGCTAAGGGACATAAACATTCAAAGCAATATGCCTTTAACAAACATGAACTTTGAACATCCATCTAATAGGGAGTACATCTTAATTTTAATTATGCTTAATCAAATGTTTACTTACAAAAGTTTTCTTTCTTACCAGATCATGAACTTTCAAAGCATTCATTCAAGGGATGTGAACCTTTTCATAAAGGTACTTGTTGAATCTAGAGGATGGAATGATACTAGGAAAAGAAAACCTTTCGATTTGAGGACAAATCGATTAAAAGAAGGAGATGATGATGTGATTCAATTCAGCATCATGTTTAACATTGCCATCTCAACCTTTTAAGGGAAGAAACTTTTTATCTTTATACATAATGATGCCTATTTCATAAGCTATAACATAGTTATATCCATATACATATATTTCATCTATAGCTATAATGATAATAACTTATTCATTACTATGTGAGGCATAAGTTATTATTATATACTATAGTACATATCTTTATCTTATACACATTAATATAGTTCATGTACTTAACTTATTCTTTATGTTAAGTGTGTAGGTACATTCGGCCACAACTTGGGAGCTATCTTGGAGCTAAATGGTGAAATCAACAACAAGGAAACTTACATGGGGACGTTTAGGAGAGCATAATGAACATTTGGTGAAAAGTTGTCTGGAGACCTGTGAGCTCATAGCTGGATTGAGCTAAAGATTTGACCTACAAGATGACTTCAATTCAGCTAGGGAGTTGCACCATCATCATCACCACTCAGGACACATGAAATATGTCCTAAGTCAAATTTTGTGAAATCGTACCTTTTCACAAATAGTTGCCAATTCAAGAGGTACCATTCCAAAAGGAGCTGCCATAATACTCATCATGTTACAACTCACCTATGGCCAGCTCACCTCCAGCTCATTCACCCTAGAACTAGCTCAAACATGAAAGGTTACCTTCCAATAATTGTGACCTTTCATGAATGATGCTACCCATGAAGATGCCCCTTCATCCAGGTGCACATTGGTGAAGAGATTACATCCATTGGAGGCCTAAATCATGAAGAGACATGAGACAAAGAACCATGCCTATCCGGCCACCATCCACATGCCTTGTACAAGAGAGCTTTGGGCGGAAAAATGAACCAGCACATCACCATTTGGCCAAGGAGGATGACTTTGGCGCCAAGATGAACAAGCACATCACCATTCGGCCAAAGGGAGATTGATTTATGCATAGCCGAAACCTCATGCCCCTTTATGAAAGATTAGCCGAACCATCACCAAGCCTATGGACATGTTCATTCACTTAGTTAATTATGTACTTTCATAAAGAATCATGTACTTGCCGAAACATTATGTGACTATTCGGCCAAGCCCTCTCATTTCCTATAAATTGAGAGGCTTGCTATCATTTGTACTCATCTCATTTCGTAATATAAATAAACCTTTGTGAGTTAATTATCTCTTTAAAGTTCTTTGTGAACTTTATCGATTAAACAAGTATATTTCTTATACTTGTGGCATCATTTCTTCACCTTAATTCCTAAATTCCTATATTTATATCTAGTAGGTTGAACACACTATTACCACCCGTCAAGCAAGTTTGTGAAGACCGGGGTTGTGCTCTATAGAATAGCTTCTTCTTTGGTGAGTTTCAGATACAACATCATCACCATCTTCCATACAACATCAACGCCATCAAACATCTTCCATCAAGACACCAACATCTTCATATATAATTCCGTAGCCATCTCTTTTATTATTTTTATTCATTAATTATTTACTTATCCATTTCTTATTCCATTACTAATTACATCTTTTTATTATCTTTGTTGCAGCCATACTTATAACTCAAGGACATCAGTACTTTTCATTCCAAGATCGGGATATCAATAAGGCTATCTATTCACTTCTATTGAAGAGTACAGATTCAGCCTACATCAGGTATTGAGTCATGTTTCATTAAAGTCGGCAATTAATTGAGATATCTTGCTTACTTTAAATTTTCTTGGTTTTATCTTTTCTTGATTGTTACTTGAATTTGGTAAATATCATGGACTTAGTTCGATTGGAAGTTTGAGGGATAACATGAAATTGAAGATGACAACTTATGATTTTGATATATTAATTGATGAATCCTTGAGGACAAGCATTGAATAAGTGGAGGGAATTTGATAAGTGCTTAATTTAGTTAACATTTTGCTTTTAAATTACTCCTTAATCTTTGGTTTTTGTGGCTTAATTGTTCGTTTTCATGCATTTTCTGTGCAGGACGTTAAATTTTGGAAATTGCACTAAAAGGACAGAATTTTTCAATTTTTTAATTTTCGAAATCGAAGCTGAACTAGTGGGCATAAATTCAGGCTTGAAACATCCGACGAGGCGATGACGTCAGCACCATCTAGAAGATCCAGTCAACGTTTCTAGAAGAATGAATGCACGTATCTGGAATTCAGATTTGAATTAAACTCATGTTTTAGGATAATATTTTAAATATTATATTTTATCTTTGTTTTAGGTATTTTTGTTTAAATAGGTTTTAGTATTTTAATTAAGTTTTAGGATATTATTTTTATATTTTATCTTTATTTTAGGTATTTTATTTTAAATAGTTTTAAGTATTTTAATCAGGATTTAAGATGTTTTAGCTTGTTTTTAGGAATTTGAAGTCTATAAATACCCTCTAAGGGTAAGCCTAGAAACACATCTCTCTCATCTTAGAATAAAATCTTCTTTTTCTCTCTAGGTTTCCCTCTATTTTTCGCATACTTCCTTTATTTCCCTTTAAAATTTTGTTTTCAAATATGATAAGTAGGACTTTGGTCATGATTAGCTAAATTTCTTTTAAGCCGAGGGCTAAAGCGAAGGCTCAATTCCAAACTTGAGAATTGTAAAGTACTTAAATCACTTCGGGATTTTTCTCTCTGTTTCTGAGCTTACTTTTCAAATCAAAATGATTTTCAACAATGGTATGGATATTGTTATGATTAACTTTAGAATAAGGATTGGCTTATTGAAGCACATTTGACTCCCCCAAGAACACACTTAGCAAAATTGTTTGCTAAGAGGAAACTGATATAGGAATCATTTATTGTTGAAACAACATAATCTGAGTCGGCAACGAAGAATTATCCTTGTAAGACGATGTGAATCATGAAGTAAGAAATTTGTTTCGATGATCCGAGGAATTTAAGACAAAGTTGAAGTCTGAGGCTGCTTTCACTATAAGTTTCTCTTTATCTCAATCTCTTTAAATTATTTATTTAATTATTTCTTTTATTTAATTCTTATCATTTATTTTAAAAACAACTTTTAAAACCCCTTTTTTATTTTACTACTATTATTTATTATTTTATTACTTTCCCTTTTATTTATTATTATTTATTTTGTTTTATTAAATCTTTTCAACTTTACCTGGAATTCTATCTCATCTGAAAATCAAGAAACAATTTTACCAAATCAGAAACACCACAGTCCTTGTGGATCAACTCTGCTTCTCTATAATACCTTTTCCTTTTTATTTAAGAAGTCAAAATTATTTTGATAGCAAAACGAAGGTTATCAGCCATAAATTCTCTATCTTAAACATATAATACAAACACATATCAACTTATGTTAGTAAGGAGTGACATCAATCATATAAACCCCAAATCAGTAATACTGACATCCTAGTGGCATGTATACACATTCCAACTCAAAATAGGCTCGATTTAGGCCAAGAATTGGATAAACTTGATTATGATACCAATAAATGTAACATCCATTTCTCGTATTTGCCCTGAATACAAGCCAGAGACGTCACATAAACTTATCAAAGCATTCCTTATTAAAAAAATCAGTAAAATTTTGTTTCTAAAAATTCATTTAATTTAACACTAATAACCAAAAATTATTTATTCACATAAAAGTTAATATAATATTTTAATATTCAAATCATACTTGATTTCAAGCATCAACATGATAGATTAATACTATATCATATAACAAGTAAAACTGCCTAAACATTGCTTAAATAAAATTCATCTCGATAGAAATTTATAGTTTACTAAAATATAAACCAACAAACCATTATTTATAACTAATAATAATAAGTACTATCTATTATAAACGAGTATATATATATAATACTAAAACCAGTTTTAAACATATTTAAATCACAGTATAATAAACACATAAATATATACATGGTCACTAGAAAATCAAAACATCAAAAGATATCATATTGATACTAGGAGTTAATTCTCGGTAGATTATGTCAAACTAAGCTCCTTACTCCACTCGTTATCCTTTACCTACGTGTGAACCATCGCACGCTAGGCATACACGTAATTTGACATTTTTTCCAGTATAAAGTAAAACATATTAATGTATAAAATACCATATGAACCACAACACGGTAAATATCATAAACTAATGTATGAAAATAAAAAACTTATTAAAGTCACTTTCTTATAATATAACCTGAAAATTAACAGTTCAGATATAAAGCACTTTATGCCAAACCAATGTATTCGATGAAAAAATTACTTTCAATGAATCAAATAAACCTAAACTTTTCATATTCATTCAAATCATAGCCCAATGTATATTAAATGAGAATGCAAGGTAAATGAGTCAGACGAGTATACACATATTGAACTTTTAGTATCAAACAAATGTACATGTAATGTAGAACACAACATCACTGTACCACTAATCGAGAATATCATAATGTCGAAGTCAGTCACTTCATGTATTCCATTCTCAAACGCAAAATAATTCAAAATCACATCAACTATGTACTCAGTGCAACTGCGTACAAAAACACCAAATTCAGTTGTGTTATGTACATAATGCATCCATTAATGCTATACCTTTATGGCATGCCAACTAAACCAGACATCTCAATGTACATACAATGAGCATTTTTATCAAAATCTTATATCATCCATGTACCAAAGAAATCAATATCGATGGTTATATCAAAATATCATATAATAGTTCAGTGGGCAGTGCATTGGGCAATTCATACCTGAAATCATTCGAATACAATTTAGCAAAACATTGTGAAAATATATCATAACACAATTCAAATCATTTTTATTTCCAAAACATTCAAGGTTAACTCATTGCAAGTCTTCCTTATATCATATACAATAATATATGTAGGAATGCACTCTCTTGATATGCCTAACTAGCAATCCATTCTTATAAATATGTTTTATTCTCAAAAAATTTCCTTAGCTATTAACTCATTTCGATATCGGTTTTGGCCACGATCTACATTTACATCATTTACAAAACATAAACAATTTTAAAATACATGTTAGTACGTTACTAACATAGTAGGCACTTATAATGAAAAAATAACTAAAATTTCTTTCATAGCTTATTCGATACTAAATCCAATTCATATGTTCAATACTAATACTAGCACTTCAAAATACCATTAACCCTTCACAATATAACTTCAAATCTCTCAATGTGCAATTCAAAGAATATTCACATGATAAATGAAATTTTCATAATTTAACCATTAAAATGAATTCTAAATGAATTCTTTTAGAATGCATCTCAACATTTCCATAATATTCAAATGGTCACTTACTATTTAAGTTCAAATTCAAGTTTCTAACAACATATTCAAGCATTCTACATCAATTTCCATATCAATCCCCTTAATTTTTACACTTTGTGACATGTTCCTTTAACCTTTATCTACTTCCAATTTGCTCCAAACAACATTCTAAAGCTTGTCGAATCATTTATACATCATATCTTACTTTAGTATAATTTTCCATGTTTTTTCCTAATTTCCTTGCTTAGGTTGAATATGAAGTCTCCATAAATATGATATCCAACTTGATTCAAACATGAATTCATATTCCAAACATCATTTCTAAGCATTGAAAATCAATCTAATATCAAAAACAATTCAAACTTCCAATTCCATAACAAACTCTAACTGGTCAAACCATGAATATATGAATTCCAATGGTTTTTCATCATCTTTCAAGGAAGGAAATAGTTTTAAAACATAAACTACATCATAATTAAGCTTAGAAAAAAAACTAACATCCATTCATCCATCCTATTTAAGAACTTAGGGTTTCAAGCATGGAAAGTGTAAATAAATGGTATCAAATGACAGAAAATTTCATGTAGATCAATTTGTATTTCATGATTTAATCCAAATTCCTAATAAATTGACTTGAAAATAAAAAAGAAAACATTTCCTTACCTAAAGATAGATCATGAAATAGTTGAGAAAGATGAAGAAATCTCTTAATTTTTCTACGTTGAAAATCTTAAGCCATTTGTCACCTTTTAAGCTAAAATTCATTTTAATGCCAAATGACCATTTTTACCTTATAATCACATGTTCCATAATTTGACACATGTCAATTTCTTGATCCAAAGTTCAAAAATAAACCAAATAGTTAGTAGATACCAACTTTTCCCTTGGAAAATTTAAAATTACAATTTTTCCATTTTTCATCCAACGGTCCCGATTTAACATGGAAAATCAAATTAAATCCAATGGTCCATATTAAATCCTATCATTTTAAGGCATGGAAATAACAATATTAACATTTATTTATCATTCTTTAGAATATCTCAATTATTCGATTAAATCCAATTAAAGAATTGTTCTTTAAGTTTATTGCTTTGTAGTCATTAATACAAACTCTGTATGAAATTCGGGTAACAAGAAAATGCTATTCTATGGGGCTAAACTATTCTTTTACGGGACTAAAATACATAAATTTTGAAAATTACAATTTAGTCCCTAAACTTTTCATAAATTTATACTTTAACCACTTAACTTTTAGTTTATTTATTTTGGTCACTAGCCAATTTTTTAGGGTATTACAATTCTACCCCTTAAGAAATATTTTCCTCAAATTTTCTATATGTACTTAATCCAAAAATATGAGGATAATTCTTTCTCATGTCTTCCTCTCTTTTCCATGTGGCTTCCTCGACTTTGTGATTTTTCCAAAGAGTCTTTACAAGTGGTATCGTCTTGTTTCTTAATTCTTTGACTCCATATTCTAATATATTTATCTTTTGTTCCTCATAATCCAAATACAGCTTAATCTCAATCTCTTTTGGTGTGACAACATGTGAAGAATCTTAACGATACCTTCAAAGCATCGGCACATGAAATACATGATGAATCTTGTCGATTTTCAGAGATAACACAAACTGATAAGCAACTTGACCAACTCTTTTTACGATCTCATAATGACCAATGAATCTCGGGCTTAGTTTTCTTTTTTTTTACTAAATTGTAGTACCTTTTTCCACAGTGATACCTTAAGAAATGTTTTATCACCAACTTGGTATTCAATCTCTATTCTTTTCAAGTCCGAACAAGAATTATATCGATCGACTATAATCTTAACATTATCTTGAATAATCTTCAATTTATCTTCAACTTCTTTAATCAGGTCAGGGTCGACTATGTGTCGATCCTTAAGCTTATACCAATTCAAAGGAGTTTGACATTTTCTTCCACATAAGGCAACACAAGGAGCCATCTTAATGCTTGTTTGATAACTATTATTTTAAGAACATTTAGCCAAAGGAAAGTAATTTTTCCCATTGAACTTTGAATTCAATCACACATACCCTTAACATATCTTCCATAACCTAAATACTTCACTCTGATTATCCATAAGTCTGAGGATTAATAGTAGTGCTTAAGGTAATTTGAGTTCCCGAGGCTTTATGCAAAGATTTCCAAAATCTCAAAGTGAAACTTCAATCTCTGTCAGATACTAACAAGATGGGCACTTCACGTAGTCAAACAATCTCCTTAATATACAATTCAACATACTTATCCATAGAGTAATCAGTTCGAACTGGGATGAAGTGTGCTCACTTTGTCAATCTATCCACAATCACCCAAATTAAATCTTTTTTATTATATGTCAAAGGTAATCCTGTGACAAAATCTATTCTAATTTTTTCCCATTTCCACTAAGGAATGAAAATCGTTTGTAATAGTCCCGAGGAACTTGATGTTCTACTTTAACTTGCTAACATGTTAGGCATTTAGAAACGAACTCAATTATAGCCCTTTTCATGCCTGGCCACCAATATCAACTCTTAAGATCATAATATAACTTCTTTCCTCCAAGATGCATAGTCAAACGACTATAATGCACCTCAGTAAGAAGATCCTTCTCTAATTCCTCAACATTTGGAATAAGGATTCTTCCTCGATAGTATAAGCATCCACATACTTAACTTCAAAGTCTTTATTTTCACCCTTTTTCCCTTGTTCAATTCTTTTCATGCATTTTTCATCCTTTCTTTGAAAAACTTTTATTCGTTCCAATTACATAGGCTAAAATGAATTAAAAAGTTAATGCATCAACTACCACATTAGCCTTTCCTATATGGTAATAAAAAACCACATCATAGTCTTTAAGAAGTTCTATCCACTTTTTTTCTCAAGTTCAATTCCTATTGAGTCAACATATACTTCAAACTCTTATGACAAGTATAGATATAACATCATTTACCATACAGCTAATGAAGCCATCTTTTCAAAGAAAACATGACTATTGTTAATTCCAAATCATGAGTAGGATAATTTCTCTCGTGCATCTTAAGTTTCCTTGAAGCATAGTCCAAAACTTTTCCTTCTTGCATTAATACGTATCCCAAAACATTATGAGACGCATCACTATAAATCACATAATCCATTCCATATTCTAGTTATACTAATACAAAGGGCTCTATTAATATTCTCTTTAATGTATCGAATCACTCTTGGCACTTATCAATCGAAATAAATAGTACATCATTTCTCAATAACATGGAAGCGAAGAGGTAATAATAAAAACTTTCTTTAGAAACCTTTGATAATAAACAACTAATCCAAATAAACTATAGACCTCATAAATATTCTTTAAAGTTTTCCATTCAACAATAGCTTGTACTTTATTGGGATACACTCTTATCCCTTTTTCCAAAACTACATGGCCAATAAAATAAACTTCAGAAAACCATAATTCATACTTTGACAGCTTAGCATATAACTTTTTCTCTTGTAGTGTTTGAAGAACTATGCGAAGATGCTTCCTTAGTCTTTGAATAGACCTACACATAATCAATGAACACCACTATGAATTGATCCATGTATTTCTAAAATACTCGATTCATCAAATCCATAAATTTCGTATGATAATTGGTTAACCTAAAAGGCATCACCAAAAACTCACAGTGTCCATATCGAGTCACAAAAGTCATCTTAGGAATATATTCTTCCTTAATCTATAAATGATGATATCCAGATCATAGATCAATCTTATAAAACATCATTGTGCCTTTTAATTGATCAAAAAGTTCATCGATCATTGGGAAAAGATATTTATTATTTATTATCATCATATTGAGTTGACTGTAATCGATGCATAATTGCATAGACCCGTCTTTTTTTTTTTGCAAACAATACTGGTGCTCCCCAAGGTGACACACTAAGTCTTATAAAACCATGATATAATATCTCTTGTAACTATTCTTTTAATTTCTTGAGCTCAGTATGAGTCATTCTATATGAGGCCATAGATGTAGATGCAATACCCGGTAGCACCTCTATTTTAAATTCCACCTCTCGAAGTATAGGTAATCCATGTACCTCATCTTGTAACACATATGGATATTCTCAAACAGTTGGGATGTCTTCCAACTTAACTTGTGAAGATTAACTATACACCATATTAGCTAAGAAAGCTTGACAACCTTGTAGTAATCACTTTTTTGTAGTTACCACTGGAATCACATTAGATAACTGATTTACCCTTTCATCAACCACTGTGATCTCAAGACCTTTTGATTCCTTCAGAATTAATCTCTTTAAGAGACAATTCACAATGGTACAAAAGGTTATAACCAATCCATGCCCAATATTATCTCAAATTCTTCAAAGGGTAATTCCATCAACTTTGTTGTGAACTCAACTGCTTGAATCATCAACGGACAACTTCTTCAAATACTGCTCACCCTCAAACTCTGGTCTAAAGGGTTAATCACTACTATATCACTAAAGATCGATTCTAACAAAATGTCTCTTTCTTTAATTAACTTATTACTTATATATGATTGAACAAAAATACTTATTTACCAAAAACACAAAACATTCTTGCAATGATTTCCAGGCCATCTCGATCCTCATCCGTTCTGATGTTATACATTTTTGCTAGTGTGCAGAAATCATGTTAAGAAGCAGATTCTGATGGTCCCTTTAATTTAGCCTTTCCTTTACCTCTCTGAGACATGGAAACAGATCTCTCGATCCGTACTGATCTTTCTCCAAACATCATGGGACAATCTCAAACAAAATTACCATTGTCTCCAGATCAGAAGCAAGCTCCTATAACAACTCGACACACTCCAGGGTGATTTTTGTCGCACACTTGACAAGGTCGGAGCTGACTCTGAGATGATCTACCCAAAACCCTAGCAATTGTCTAAGATTGTTTAACATTCCTAGCATTTGCTCCTTTATAAGTAGATGCAGTAGATTCATATCTAATTTTTATAACGGGAACCTGATATTGTTCCTCATTTTGACTAGGACGAGGCTAAAGATACTTCCGGTGTCTTTGATAACTGATTATTTGTTTTGTAAATCTTTAAGTTACCTTGGCATTATTCACCACTTCTTATAAAGTAGCCAAATTTAAAGCCAATAGTAACTCTTCTAGTCTCGATCGCAACCCTCTCGTAATGATTAAACTCTGCTACAAAATGGGTCAACTTATTGAATTCACACTTGTATTTATAAATGGTATGATTGCTCTATTTTAGATTAAAGAAATCATGTTCCATCTCTCAGATGAACTCATCTTCTATGTATTTGTATTTGAATTCCTCCTAGAAGAATTGCGAAGTCATGTTCTCATGAGAAAAATGCATTATGGCATTCGTCCACCAAACTTGGGTCTGACCAAGTAACATGATCATGACATCATTAACCCAAAGATCTGTAGTGATAGGACCCTCATCAGATTCTCCCTTAAACTCAAAAGCACATAAACTCTTTAATTTCTTAAACGTTGACACTAGAGGAGATGGAGTAGCAAGTGATTAGAATTGTGTCAGAATCACATCCAAAGTCTTAAAGAAAGTTCTCTGATCCTACACTAGCAATCCCTATTATGTCGGTGCACCACATTGCTCAGACTGAACATAAGGTTTATGATTCACCTCATTGTTCCCACTATTAGTTCCTTCCAGAACCTCTTTTTTAATCGCTCACCTTGAATTCTCTATCTTAGATATATAATACAACACATATCAACGTAAGTTATTAAGGAGTGGCATCAATCATATAAGCACCAGATCAGTAATACTTACATCCTAGTGGCATGTATACATTCCAACTCAAAATAGGATCGATTTAGGCCTAGAATCTGCTAAACCTAGCTATGATACCAATAAATGTAACATCCATCTCTCATATTCACCCCGAATGCAAGCTTGAAACGTCATATAAACATATCAAAGCATTCCATATTAATAAATTAGTACAAATTTGTTTCTAAAAAATTCATTAAATTTAACAGTACTAACAAAAAACTATTTATTTGCGTAAAAGTTAATTATAATATTTTAATATTCAAATCGCATTGGATTTCAGACAGCAACATGACACTTTAATACTATATCATATAACAAGTAAAACTGCCTAAAAATTGCTTAAATAAAATTCATCTCGTTTGAAATTAAAATATAGTTTACTAACGTATAAACCAACAAACCATTATTTATAACTAATAATAATAAGTACTATCCATTATAAATCAGTATATATATAATACTAATACCAGTTTTAAACATATTTATATCATAGTATCGTAAACACATAAATATATATATGCCCACTAGAAAATCAAAACATCAAAAGATGTCATATTAATACTAGGAGTTGATTCTCGGTAGATGATGCCAAACTATGCTCCTTACTCCACTCGATATCCTTTACCTACGTGTGAAATCATTACACGCTAGCATACACTTAATGAGACATTTTCCAGTATAAAGTATAACATATTAATGTATAAAATACCATATGAACCATAATATGATAAATAACATAAACTAATATATGAACATAAATAGACTTATTAAAGTCACTTTCTTATAATATAACCTGAAAATTAACAGTTCAGATATAAAGCACTTTATGCCAAACCAAAGTATTTGATGAAAGATTTACTTTCAACAAATCAATTAAACCCGTATTTTTCATATTCATTCAAATTATAGCCCAATTTAATTAAATGAGAAGGCAAGGTAAACGAGTCATACGAGTATACACATATTGCACTTTTAGTGACAAACAGATGTACATATACTATAGAACACAACATCATTGTACCACTAATCTAGAATATCATAATGCTAAAGTCAGTCGCTTCATGTATTCCATTCTCAAAAGCACAATAGCTTAAAATCACATTGACTATGTACTCAGTGCAACTGCGTACAGAAGCACCAAAATCATATGTGTTATGTACATAATGCAACTATTGATACTCTTCCTCTATGGCATGCCAACTATACCAGACAATCTCAATGTATATACAATGTGTATTTTTATCAAAATCATATATCATCCATGTATCAAAGATATCAATATCGATAGTTATATTAAAATATCATGTAATAGTGCATTGGATAGTACATACCCGAAATCATTCAAATACCATTTAGAAAATATTATGAAAATATATCATAATACAATTCAAATATTTTTCATTTCCAAAATATTTGAGGTTGAATCATCACAAGTCTTCCTTATATCATATATAATAATATTTTTAAGAATGCACTCATTTGATATGTCTCACTAGCAAACCTTTCTTATCGATACACTTTATTCCATAACATTTTCCTTAGGTTTTTACTCGCTTCGATCTCGGTTTTGTTTATGATCTACATGTACATCATTTCCAAAACACATACAATTTCAAAATGCATGCTAGTACATTACTAACAAAGTAGGCGCATGCAATGAAAGAATTCATTAAAATTTCTTTCAAGCCTTATTCGATATTAATCTAATTCATATGATCACATCTAATCATAGAACTACAAAATAAAATTAGTCATTCAAAATATAACTTCAAATCACTCAATTTCCAATTCAAAGAATGTTCACATAATAAATGAAATTTCCACAATTTAACCACTAAAATGAATTCTTTTAGAATTCATATCAATATTTCCAAAATATTCAAAATGGTCCCTTCCCATTTAACTTCAAACCCATGTTTCTAACAACATATTCAAACATTCTACATCATTTCCAAATCAATTTCCATATCAAACCTCTTAATTTATATAGTTTATCATTTGGTCCTTTAACCATAACTTACCTTCAAATTGGTCCCATCATTATTTTAAAGCTTGTAGAATCATTCACACATCATATCTAACCTATTAAAAATTTTATATAATTTTTCCTAATTTCCTTTCTTATGTCGAATATTAAGAGTCACCATATACATGAACTACAACTTGATTCAAACATGAATTCAACTTCCAAACATCATTTCTAAGCATTTAAAATCAATCTCATATCAAAACCAATTCAAACTTCCAATTCCATAATAAACCCTAATTGGTCAAACCTTGTATATATTAATTCCAATGGTTTTCATCATCTTTCTTGCATGAAAATAATTCTACAACATCAAGTACATTATAATCAAGCCTTAGAACATCAAAACCTAATATCCCCTTCATTCATCCAATTGAAGAACTTTGGGTTTCAAGCATCAAAAGCATGAACAAATGGTACCAAATGATAGAGAATTTCATGCAAATCAATTTTGTATTTAATGTTTTCATTCAAATTCCTAAGCTTGAAATTCAAAAAGAAAATGTTTCCTTACATAAATAAAGCTCACGGAATTGAAGAGAAAGATAAAGAAATCTCTTGATTTTTCTATGTTAAAAATCTTAAGTCGTTTGTCACCTTTTATGCTAAAATGAATTAAAAATTCATTTAATGTCAAATGACCATTTTTCTCTCATAATTACATACTCCATAATTTTCCACATGACAATTTTTTTCATCCAAAGGTCAAAAATAAACCAAATAGTTAGCAGATACCAACTTTGCACTTGAAAAATTTCCAAAATTACAATCTTGCCATTCTTCATCCAAAGGTCTCGATTTAACATGGAAAATCAACTTAAATTTAATGATCTATATTAAACCCTACCATTTTAAGGAATTTTATGACATTATTAACCTTGTTTTATCGTCCTTTAAAATATCTCAATTATTCATTTCGATCTAATTATCCATAATTTTATTGAACTTTATCACTTTATAACCATTAATAAAAACTCCGTACGAAAAATTCAGGTAACATGAAAATGCCATTCTTGGGGTAAAGTATTCATTTACGGGACTAAAACACATAACTTTTTAAAATTACAATTTAATTTCTAATTTGTTCCTAACTTTATACTTTAGACACTAAACTTTCAGTTTATTCATATTAGTCACTAGCCAAATTTTTTAGGTATTACAAATAATAAATCAAATAAAATAATATGTTAAAAATGTGAAATATGAGATGGGAATCATTCAAAATATTCCAACTTGTTTAACATAAAGGGCTAAAAGGATTTTCCTTTAACATTTTGACTTTTTTTGTAAGATTAATAATTGATCTTTAACAAAAACAAAAATAAAAAATTTAAGAGATTATAATTTTAATAAAATTTAGGAAAATAAATATTTTCATCAAGTATAATCATTTTTACTTTAAAATTAAAAAATTAATATAAATTTGAAAGATTTGAATTTAACCAACCTCTAAGACAAGAAAGATTCTTTTCTGATATACTCACTTTTTTAAAAGTATAAAATAATGGTTAGTATTTGATTTTGAATAAAAATTTAGCTTTCCCAATATCTAGGACAAAGAGGATTCACCTCGGTTTATTTCTATTTCGTAATAAAAGTAAAAATTGTAGATGAGATTGTCTAATTTCAAGTGTGTGTGACAGGCATCGAAATTGTCAAATAAATAAATACACTAATCTCAAATAAATAATGGAAGTATTATAGAGAAGAAGAGGTTGATCCATATGGATTAAGGAAGTATGATAAATTTGTTTGCTTCGCTTCTTGGGTTTTAAGTACAAAAGTAAAAAATGGGGAGATTTAGAAATAATGAAAGTAAATACATAATAAAAATAAAATAATGAACAAAGAATAATGAGAAAGTAAAAAAGGTAAATAAGGTAGAATAATTTAATTGAGATGATATAGCCTTAGGCTTCTCTTAGTCTCAATTTTGATTGATCATCAAAATATATTTTTTTCTCCTTGATGCACATTGTTTACAATCAACAGAGCACAACCTCTGCAGCTAACTCTTCTCTCAAGTGACCAAAATTTCCAAGACTATCTCCAAAATCTGGTCTTTGTTGGGCTAATCACGTCTATCAATGTTAGCCCCACACAACTTTGAGAGCTGGAAGAGTATGACTCAAGTTATAACGTCTCTTTGAGAATCAAACACAATCTATTTCCCTTAGAAAATCATCGCTAAGACTTTTTACAATAAGTCAAATTAAGACTAACCAATCCATCTTCCCAACCGTATGCTAAAACAACCTTCAAGCCAACAATGTCATTCGGTTTGAAGATTTAGTAACTTTAAAGAAACGGTCGATTGGCACTCCTAGTTTCTAGAGAACCAAAAAATATTATCTGAAGTTATGAATAAAAAGACTCAATTCTCACGATTTGGAATTAAGCTTCACAAAGCTTTAGGCTTAGTGGAGTTCAGCTAAGCATGGATTGGATCATGTTTAGAATTATGAAAAGAAAATATTGAAAGAAAATTGGAGATGAAAAAAGTAGAACTTCAATAAATAACCAAGGCAATATAAATTCCAATCTATTTTTCAGTTGTTGAACCTAAGGGATATTTATAACCCTAGAGTTATAATTAAATAAAATAACTAATTCCTAAGAGATAATAATAAAGATATAATTATCAAACTAAAAATACTATCAAGAGTTATTAGTAACAAAATAACTAGTTCCTAAGTAAAAGATAATAATAATAATAATAATAATAATAATAATCCAATTAAAATCCTAAATTTAAAAGGTTTATCATAAAAGATAAAAAACTATATTTAAGTCTTATTGTTCTGGTTGAATTCTGCTTCATCTTCTAGATAACCTTATCTTAGGAAAATTCCAAATTAAATATTCAAGATAATTTTGCTTGTCTTCTAGAATATGTTGATTGGAATTAATCCAATAAAGATTATGTCCAAAATAAACACAAAAAGAAATAAGTCAGTAATATCCAAGAAACAAATGAGGAGTAAATAATAGTAAAAAATATGCAATAACAAATACTTATCAATTTCTCTCTCACTTTATTCAATGTTTGTCCTCAAGCATAGCTTAGTTCAACATACTAACTTTTTCATTTATCTTCCATCATCTCACTTCACATTTCATAATACCAACAAAGTCAAGTCCACATGAAATACTCAAAACAAAATAACAAACAAGTAGAAGAACATGAATATGATAAATTTATGGAAAAATTATGATATCCCATTAATCAATTAAATTTAAATGCAACAAGACTTAACACCACTGTATTCACTCAATACTCTCAAACGGTTTAGTGTGTATTCAACTCTCAAAGTCAGTACATAACATAATATTATCATAGGCTTTTAAGTGAATCAAATCTCCACCACTATATATGAATATGATGCTAAAATCAAATGGTCTTTCAAGGGTTGTAATGGTGCTTAGGTACGGGTATGGAAAAAGGCAAAAATGTAGGCTTCACAATAGTCAAGACAAGATATGGATATAAGATCAAAACCATAAAATCATATCGAAGAAAACTCAATCGATCAAAAGATTTTCAACTTTCAACCAACGAACTTCAACCTTTTTTTCTTCTTTTTCTTCATATTTTTCGAACATTTTACTTCATTTTTGTGTTTCTTTATTTCATTTTTTTCAAGCACCTTTTTTTCTCTTTTTCTTGGAACAACTTTTTATCTTGTCTCGAAATACGTAAAAAAAAGAGAGGAATAAAATCAAAGGCTTTAGGTTTAAAGTGTGGTAAAAAAAGGAAATGGCTCAAAATGGCTAATCTGAGGGAAAACAAATGGGTAGGCATTTTTTTAAGGTTTGAAAATGGGTAAATACTAAGTGCCTTTATCATTTCAAAGCATCAAATTCAAACTACTGTTTCAACATGTATTCACAATCATGTTAAAAAATATATATGATAAGTTTGACACACTATCCATTTTCATGCATCTTAATCCAAACAATAATGTATCCAAGACTTTTATAGCATTCAAAGATGTTTGACAAAACTCAAGATACTCAATGGAAAACTCAGCATATCCAAACTAAACCATATTGATATGATACTGGTTATGTGTTCTGAGTCATATACGATGTGGCCCGATCGTGATTCTAGTAAGAACTTCACAATGCTTTGATTGAAGACTGAAAATGCACAAACAACGTTACAAGAAAGAAATTGATATAAGTAAATTGAAAATGAAAGGTTGTAGGTTATGATAAAATGGTTTGAAGGTGATAGAAGAGTGATGGTTGTTGTGGTTTAATGAAATGAAGGAAAGTGGGGAAAGTGTAGTGGTGATAATAATTTATAGTGTGGAAAGAATGGAAGTATAGTGAAGGTAAAAGATGATATGGCGTGGGAGATAAATAATGAAATAAAAAATATGGATTGTGACCCAATAGCTATATGGACCTAGGAACCAACAATATACCAAGATGGAATCAAAGTGATAGAGGGTAGAACGTGACCCACTAGCTATAGGTGAGCTAGGAACCAACGTTATTAAAAAAAATGAAATGGAGGAGGGCTTCAAGAAACTGATAGAGTTCTAATCCAAGAACTAAAATGAAAGCAACCTTTCAAAGAGTATATTACGCAAAAAGTTCTAAGTACAAATGTCATGGAGCTACCTATTTATAGTGTTGATAGGCACCATATGAAGAGTTTTTACAATTACAATAAAACAATCACCTAAATGCAATTGAATTCAATTAAATGACTTGTCATTCTTCTTATCCTTTGATGGATGACCATGTAGATTGAAAATGGATTAATTAAGCTTTGATTTTAGTTAATTCTAGCCTTAAATTCGTCGAAAAAGGAGGGGTGACTCTTGGGCTACCTTACTTTGCTTGCAAATGGAAGAATAGAGGTTAAATGAAGTAATAGGATGGATGTGAACATCCTACATGTCCAAATCAGCTTGTCTCTTCAAATTCCTTGTTGATTTTATCACTTAATTAGGTGGTTAAATGAAATAAAATCAGTCTTCATTGCTTGTTCCCTTGTAGAATATGACCAGCCTTTAAAAGGTGATAAAGGCCTTGAATGCTAAGTTTTGAATGTTGGTTATTGCATGTCCCCTTGCTTAAACGTGAATGGCCTTCAATGGGTGATAACATCAACCTTGAATTCCTTGAATTGGTGAATTAAGATGGCCATCAATTGTTTGTCTCTTGGTAGAAGATGAAAGGACTCTTCCTTAGCTCAAACTCAACCAAATCATCCTTGTATAAAATTCCCGTAATTAAAAATTCCAGCCTGCACTGTCTTCGGTAAATCGGTCATATCTCAAGCTCCCGATATCAGATTGAGGTGATTCAAAAGGCGTTGGAAACCTAAGAGATATATGAATAATTTCTAATTGATTTATGGAACCAAAAACGTCTGTATCACATCCAGAATTAGAAGAAATTCTGATTGATATTCTTGCATCTATTGAAACCGTTCAACTTCTCTCATGCACCTAGACACAAAGGTGAACTTTATTCAATCATTAATTGAAAGCATGCATGAAACAATTAAGAGTTAGTTTAATAAATGAACTAGTCTGACGAATTAACTAGTTTAATTAATGAACTAACTTTATTCAATGAACTATAACTTTATTCAATGAACTAGATGATTGAATGAATGAAGTAGCTTACTAAATGATCTAAATATGCATAAATAAACTACTTCCGTAAATGAGCTAGATGCTTTAAATGCAATTCATGCTTTAATGAACTACACTCTTATTAAATCCAATGAATGTCATGCAACTAATAAAACTCATGCAAATTCATGCAACGAATGATATCATATGATAAGCATATCCTAAGAGGTAAATACAAACATATGATAAAAAAACAGTGCATAAATAAGCAGGTATAGGATGAAGTAAGGTAGAACTCCCATTGAATCAGCCTTGGTGAACTTCAATGATTTAATCAAATCAATAAGAAAGTTAGGACTGATTTGGATCACATCATTCCCTCCCTCTTTAATGTGATTTGTCCCCAAATTGACACTTGCTACGAACTGGAACAATTTTGATTTCCTTTAGGCGGGGAACTTCTTTACTTTTATTTACACAAAACCCATTCACCGGGATCAAAATCTTCACGCTTGTAAACCTTATTTTCATATGGTTCACTAGAATATAGACATGTATTTTGGATCTCTCTTTTTGAAACATCATATTCTTTGGCAGCGAGAGTTGTCTTTTGAACCTTGGCTTGATTTAAAACATTACTTCCATCGATGAAGGAACTTGTCATTTGAATCATTCTTTGGTCTGAAAGGTTACGACTTTTTATTAAAGAACATTTCTCTTCAAATTCTTTCATCATTCGGTGTTGTTCTCTTTCAAAAGAATGTCTCCTTTCGTTTCCTACAATCAAAACTAGATTAGTAAAAAAGGAAACCTGATTTAAAGAGAGTGGGAAAACAAAACTAAGAATATTCAGAGAGTGGTCGATGGTTGAGGTTATTCATGGAAATATGCATTGGTTCATGCGATCTTTCTTCATGGTGTCCCTTGGAATCATCATGTTAATTGGTTAATGCATGAAGCTCCTGTAATCCTTCATTGACTATTGGGTTTGCATGTGCATAATTATCTTGGACTCGTTCAAGTAGGTAGGTCATGCTAAATTTAATCTTCGTGCCCTTTCACATTATGAACCTTGAATATATCGATAATGCTCATTTCATCTCCTTGAATCCATCATCACATGCAAGAGAAATTCCATGAATCAATGTTCTGCAAAATAAATCTATGTTAGAACATGTAACACTATTAATAAAATGAATGAACATAGAAAATTCATGAAAGTTTGTGAATGAAATTTGGCCCTTGACATTCTCAAGAATTAGATTCATTGAAACTTCCCTTTTATGAGGTTCTTCAAATGGATGGAGTATACTTGGAATGTGAATAAACACGTCCATTGGAATTTCAAGTGATTCAACCTTTGAAACTTCAAGTGTCACTCCATTTGGAACTTTAATAGACATGCTTCTTGAATTATTATTTTATAAAGGTATGACTCTTGGAATATCCTGTAAATCAAGAGGATGAGTAGGAAGAAAAGATTGGTTAGTAGAAAAAAAATTTTCCAACTCTTCACTTTTTTTTCTCTCACTTTCATGCTTCTTTTGAACTATCTCTTCAATACCACACTCTTGTTTTTCAATGTGCTCATTTTCACTCTCAATTCTCTCAATGTCTTTTTCAAGTCTTGTTTCCTCTTCTTTTTTGCAAACACTTACTTTTTGTAGTTGTTCTTGCAATTGTGTTTCTTTGACAAAATTATCGAAACACACTTGAAGATGAGGTAGACTTTCTAGATTGAAAGATGCAAAATTCCTAGGCTCACTTCGCGTTGAACTTTTGACATTGCTTCTTGTTAGAAAATTGTAAGATCTTCTATTGCAATTAGGTGTAGAACTAGAACATGATCGAGTATCATCTATTTTTTAGTTGTGTTTTGATCTTCGATGGACGTGCTTGTTTGCAAGAAGGTCGTTCGATCATTCGCTCCAATTTCTTTGAGATTCGGTCGAGATGCTTTTGAAACAAACTCCTTATCTCTAGTGTCATGGATTGCATTTGAAAGTTTGGCGCACCACTATCATTTGGGCGTCACCTCCTGAAATATGAGAATTGTATCTCGATTGTTGAGACATAGTTAGTAAATAACAAGATTTAAATCCTCACCAACAAAATCTCACCAATAAACTCCAAGGAAAAGTCTCTCCTCTCGTATTTCACTCGGGATGGCTTTTACATTAATGCACACTCTTTCCTTTTACCGCACTTTCTTTCCTTTAAAGTTATTATGGAACTCCCTCGAGGTTTACAAGGCGTCTCATAGACTTTGGCTAAAATAATTGGAGCTTGGTTGGAAAAAAGATGTGAGTAAAGAAAGAATTGGCTACAAAAAAGAACTAAGTTGAGAATAGGAAATGAAATCGTAAAGATAATGAAAGAAATGATGAAACGAATACAAAACCTTCTTAATTATTTATTTTAAAGATGAAAAGAATTGCTCTCGCCCTCTTTAAAACAATTTCTTTTTTCTTTTTTTTTTGCTTTTTTTCCTTTTTTAACTAACCTAGGAGAGATAAAATGATATGCTTATTGAATCGACTCACTCTGATACCAAATGATATGATCACGGTTATGTGTTCTGAATCATATACGATGTTACCCGATCGTGATTCTAGTTAGAACTTCGCAGTGCTTTGATTGAAGATTGAAAATGCACAAACAATGTTACAAGAAATAAATTGATATAATTAAATTGAAAATGAAAGGTTGTAGGTTATAATAATATAGTTTGAAGGTGATGGAAGAGTGATGGTTGTTGTGGTTTAATGAAATGAAGGAAAGTGGGGAAGTGTAGTGGTGATAATAATTTATAGTGTCGAAAGAATGGAAGTATGGTGAAGGTAAAAGATGTTATGGTGTGGGAGATGAATGATGAAATAAAATGTATGGATTGTGACCCGCTAGCTATATGGAGCTAGGAACCAACAATATACAAAGATGGAATCGAAGTGATAGATGGTGGATAGTGACCCACTAGCTATAGGTGAGCTAGGAACCAACATTAGAAAAAAATGAAATTGAGGAAGGCTTCAAGATTGACAAGAAACCGATAGAGTTCTAATCCAAGAACTAAAATGAAAGCAATCTTTCAAAGAGTATATTATGCAAAAAGTTCTAAGTACAAATGCCATAGAGGTGCCTATTTATAGTGTTGATAGGCACCATATGAAGAGTTTTTACAATTACAATAAAACAATCATCTAAATGCAATTGAATTCAATTAAATAACTTGTCATTCTTCTTATCCTTTGATGGCTGACCATGTAGAGTGAAAATGGATGAATTAAGCATTAATTTGTGATAATTCTAGCCTTAAATTCGTCGAAAAAGGAGGGGTGACTCTTGGGCTGCCTTGCTTTGCTTGCAAATGGAAGAAAAGAGATTAAATGAAGTCACAGGATGAATGTGGACATCCTACATGTCCAAATCAGCTTGTCTCTTCAAATTCCTTGCTGATTTTTTCACTTAATTTAGTGGCTAAATGAAATAAAATCAGTCTTCATTGCTTGTTCCCTTGTAGAATATGATCAACCTTCAAAAGATGATAAAGGCCTTGACTGCTAAGTTTTGAATACTAGTTAATGCAAGTCCCCTTACTTGAATGTAAATTGCCTTCAATTGTTTGTCTCTTGGTAGAAGATGAAAGGACTCTTCCTTAGCTCAAACTCATCCAAATCATCCTTCTATAAAATTCCCGTAATGAAAATTCCATCCTGCACTGTCTTCAGTAAATCGATCATATCTCAAGCTCCCGATATCGGATTGAGGTGATTCAAAAGGCGTTGGAAAGATAAGAGATATGTGAATAATGTAAAATTGATTTATGGACCCAGAAACGTCTGTATCACATCCATAATTAGAATACATTCTTATTGATATTCTTGCATCTGTTGAAACCATTCAACTTCTCTCATGTACCTAGACACAAAGGTGAACTTTATTCAATCTTTAATTGAAAACATGCATGAAACAATTAAGAGTTAGTTTAATAAATAAACTAGTTTGATGAATTAACTAGTTTAATTAATGACCTAACTTTATTCAATGAACTAGAACTTTATTCAATGAACTAGATGCATGAATGAAGTAGCTTACTAAATGATCTAAATATGCATAAATGAACTAATTCCCTAAATGACCTAGATGCTTTAAATGCAATGCATGCTTAAATGAACAACGCACTTATTAAATGCAATGAATGTCATACAACTAATAAAACTCATGCAAATTCATGCAATTAATGATATCATATGATAAGCATATCCTAAGAGGTAAATACAAACATATGATAAAATATAGTGCATAAATGAGCAGGTATAGGTTGAAGTAAGGTATAACTCCCTTTGAATCAGCCTTGGTGAACTTCAATGATTTAATAAGATCAAGAAGAAAGTTAGGGCTGATTGGGATCACATCACATACCATAACTCAAACATATGAACAATAAGGGAAATTTTGATTCAATTCCACCCCTCACTTAAAGAGTAGTGACCTAATACGAAATAAATAAAGTAAATACGAAGGGTAGAAAAACTCCTTGTGTCTAATTTTGATCTTACGTTCAACAATGGATGTTGTGCAAGATTGATGAAACGATGAGGATCCATCTGAATCCTTTAGTTTAATAAATCAAAATTTACTGTAAACCAAAATATACTCCCTTCCTACAATTAAAAGCTCAAACCTTCTTCGAAACCACCGCCACAACTGTAATTCCAAGTTTGATCAGATAAATACTTGGTACCTAAAACTAAAAATAAGTAGAGAAATAGAAAAATAAAAATAGTAAAAAATTAAATTGACAAAAATAAAAAAAAAATGGGTTGCCTCTTATTCGAGCGCTTTTGTTTAGCATCATTAGCTCAACGACCTAGTTTAGACTACAGGTTCTTCTAGAATGATTTCTTGGACCATGTAAGCTTGGTGATTCTCATAGTAAGGCTTCAATCACTACCATTCACCTTAAAACAAGTTCCTGAATCATCTTCAATTTCAACTATGCCATGTGTCAAAACTTAAGCTATGGTAAAAGGTCCTAACCACTTCGTTCAGAGGTTACTTGAAAAAATTTTGAACTTAGATTAAAAAGCAACACCTTTTGGCAAATATAAAAATATTTAAAAATTTTCTTCAATCATGAAATTCTTTTGTCTTATCTTTGATAGATTTGGTCATTATCATAGGTGTTCCTTCATTTTTCTTCAAACTCTTAAATATGAAGTTTTCGAGCTTCACCAACTGTATTCATCTTCATGTTACAATCCTTAACTGACCAATAAGCTTTGTACTCCAATTCTATCGATAAATGGCATGGTTTACCTAAGACTAAGCGATATGAGGATATGTTGATGGGACTTTATAAGCGGTGCAATATGACCATAAGGTGTTCGTAAGTGATCCAGTAATTGTTTTAGCTCAATCTCTAGTGCCTGTAAAATTGAAGGTAGAAGTTTAATTTTTGAATGAGTTAGGCGCAAATTTAAATCAACACGTAAAATATTTTCCAACTTCCTTGACTTGTCAGCTTCGTCATCCAAATCCCTATACAAATCGTCATAAAGGCTAAACTCAATATACTCATCAACAAAAGGATAAAAAATATATATATAAAGTTAACATTTTCCATTGAATTATTATACTTCACGGCCTTATAAACATCAAACATCAATACTTCAACATCAAAATCTATAATGAGTATTTCTCTTCAAACATCAATCTTTGTTTGAGTCATACTCATGAAAGGTATTTCGAACAGAATTATGGAAGAATTGTTGGATCGATCATCCTCCATATCAATGGAATAAAATTCAGCTAGAAATATTGACTCATTTACCTTTAAAAATACGTTTTCCAATACTCTTACACAAACCACTAATCTATCAGCAAGGTGGATCATCACACATGTCTCCTTCAAAGGTTTAGCACTTAAAAAAATTATAAATTAACAATGGCATAACATATTGAAACTTTTAAATCACATATTACCATTTTAATGTCAACCTTATTGATTTTGCAGTGAATTGCAAACATATCTTGAACTTTGTATTTAGGTGGGATTTTTTGTTGAATAGCAACAGAAACATTCTCACCTAAATTTAATTTTTCATTCCTAGTGAGTTTCCTCCTTTTAGTACAAATATATTTCAGATTTCAAAGACAACTCCACTTCTTAGGGTAATGGAATTTTATGTCAACTTTTTTTGGGGACCGAGATTCAAAGACAACTCCACTTCTTAGGGTAATGGAATTTGTATTTTGTATCAAATTTGGTTTCATTTGATATGGAAGCTTTCCCTAGGATTTCAGTCATCCCATTGTTTGAGCCTATTGGCTCATTTGTTTCTCAAGCTCTTGAATGTGAGCCTCAGACTTGTTTTGAAACTTCTCATAGGAAATTGTAAGCCTCTCAAATATTGGATCCAAAGATGATTTTTGCAGTTGATACTGTTGAGGCATAGGAGGTCGTGGTTTATAAGGTTGATTGTATCTGGGATTTGAACCATAACTAATATTGGGATGATCCCTCCAACCAGCATTGTATGTATTTGAATGAAGATCATAAGGCCTTTGGAGAGGTCCCATGAAGTTCCCTACAGCATCTACATGTGTTGTATTGTCCTCTTGAAGTATCGGACAGTAATTCGTTGGATGACATGTCATCGTGCAAATTCTACATAAGCGTGTTAGACTTGTTTTTCCTATAAGTAAATATTGAACAACATTATTAAGTTTATCAATCTTATCTTCAATGGAAGAAATACTTATCTAATGAACCCATCGAATGGGTTTATTAGATGGACAAATTTTTTAAGCATTAGTAACCATAATCGAAATCAAATTCCTAGCCGCATGAGGGGTCATGTTTATAAGGGCTCATCTTATTGTCACGTCAATCATTTTCATCTCTATTAGAAGTAGCCCTTTGTAAAAAGATTGTAGGAAAGTTTTCTCTAACAAGTTGAGTTGTGGAAAAGTGTTTCCAATAATGGTATAATGACGCGCTATCGTTTTTTTTTGAATTCCAACAATGCTCCTCTTTAGTTCACTTGCTTTAGCCTTAAGGAAAATTTTGTCAATAAGCAAGCGAGACATGTCATCCCATGTATCAATAGAACAATAAGGTAAATAAAATAATCAGTCTTTCACTGAATCGACTAAGGAAAAAGGAAAAGCGTGGAGTTTTATTTAATCTTTAGAAACTCCTTATGGTTTCATAATCATCCAAACCATATGAAACTCTTTCATATGTTCATGTGGGTTCTCATTTTGCAAACTATGAAATGTTGGCATAAATTGGATTAAACGCGTCTTTAACTCGAATGGCATTTCGCTATTTGGGAACGTGATGTAAAGTGGATATTGTTAATCAACGCACAGCTAGCTCTTAGATCATTGAATCAGACATATGTATTGATTATTCTCCATCGAATGTGAATAAAAATTTTGTGTAAGATATTTCTCTTGAGTCTAGATCGGGTTTCAGTTGAGGTTCTTGTTGTTGTATCCTTCACTAAAAAGTTTCTTTGTAATCTTCGGGCAAGTGCTTCGATTTCAAGTTGCAATTTATTAATTCTCCCAAAAGTGACATGTTCATAGATCAAAACAAAAACAATATTTGTAACTTTACCAAAGTCTCCTGTAACGACGCCAATTTGATAAGCGTCGAAATTATCAAATAAATTAATATTCTAATCTCAAATAAATAATGAAAGTAGTATAGAGAAGTAGAGGTTATTCAACAGGGACTAAGGAAGTATGATAAATTTACTTGTTTTAATTCTTGGGTATTAACTACAAAAGTAAAACAAAATGGGAGGATTTAGAAATAATGAAAGTAAATAAAGAATAAAAATAAATAGAGAATACATAATGATGAGAAAGTAAATGAAGTATATAAGTTAAAAGAATTCAATTGAGATGATATAGCCTTCGGCTTTACTTAGCCTCAATTTTGATCAATCATCGAAATAGATTTTCTCTCTTGATACACGTCAGTTACTGTCAACGGAGCCCAACCTTTAAAGCTAATTCTTTTCTCATGTTGACTAAAATTTCCATGTGTATCTCCCAAATTTGGACCTTGTTGGACTAACCATGTCTATCGCTGTTACACCAAGAAAACTTTGAGTGATGGAAGAGCCCGACTCAAGTTATAGCGTCTCTTTAGGAATCAGACTTGATCTTTATTCCTCTTAGTATATCGCGCTAAGTTTATTCACAGAAAGCCAAATTATGACCAATTGATCCGTCTTTCCAACCATAAACAAAACAACCTTTAAGCCAACGACGTCTTTTTGGATTGAAGATGTAGTAACATTAAAGAAATGTTCAATTGTCACTCCTAGTTTCCAAAGAATCGAAGAATACTATATGAAGTTATGAAGAACAAAACTCAATTCTAACGATTTAGAATTGAGCTTCGCACAGCTCTAGGCTAAGTGGAGTTTAGCTAAGCATGAATTGAGCTTAGTATTGTGAAAAGAAAATATTGAAAGAAGAGTGGCTATGAAAGAAAAGAAAAAATTCCAATATGCTTAGGGTATTTATGACCCGAGAGTTCTAAGTAAATAAAATAATTACTTCCTAAATAAAAGATAATGATAAAGATAAAAACAATCAAACTAAAAATTCTATCTAAAGTTATTAGTAAATAAAATAACTAATTCATAAATAAAAGATAATAATCAAATTAAAAATTCTAAGTTAAAAAGGTTTATCACAAAAGATAAAAATAAGTATTTAAGTCTTATAGTTCTGGTTGAATTCTGTTACATCTACTAAATAACCTTATCCCAAGTAAATTTCAAACTAATTATTCGAAATAATTTCGTTCGTCTTCTAGAAGATGTTGACTTGTCCGTCGAAATCTGTTGGTTTTTGGGGTAATTAATCTAATGAAACTTCTGTCTAAAGTAAACCCAAAAAGAAATAAATAGTAATATCCAAGCAACAAATGAGGAGTAAAAATATGTAATATTCAACACTTATCAGTGTATGTGTGTGTGCGCATGCGTGCATGTTCTTGTGTGTTTAATTAAATAAAGTTTAAATTGCACTGAATAGAAAGTTAAATTACATTTAATTAAATGATTGGAAATTAAATCAAAGAGTGTTTGACTTAAATAAGAAAATTAAACAACAATTCTGAAAATAAAAATACTTTTAAATAAAGTAGGAAATGAGTTTTGGAATTAAAAGACTGAAATTAAAAATAGAAAGTAAAATTACATTAAAGGATTGAAACTAAATAAATGAGTGTTGTAATTAATAACAGAAAATTAAATAACAAATCTGAAAATGGCAAAAGCGCATAAATAGTAAAAGCGAAGATTAATTTATTTACCTGGGCCATAATAACAAGGTTTATTTTTTGGGTGCGTCACTATGAGGTTATAAGTAGCCGTAAGAAAAATTTGACTCGACTCGAAAATTTGATTTTGTTTCATATGACTCAATTTGAAAAACCTCGAATTGAGTTGAATTCGAGTTGTAATTTCATAAACTCGACTCAAAAAGTTTCAAGTTCAAATCGAGTTGTAAAATACAACTCGAATAACTCAAAAATTTTTATAATTAGTATATTAATTTTCAAGTTGAGTCCCTCGACTTTTTATGGTACATGTAAATCACATATGAAAAAATACAAAAAAAATATATGTATTGTATATGATTATAAAACAATATTTAAATTGGAATAAAATAATGTCATAATATTGTAAAATATTTGTAATTAATTTTAAATATAAACTCAAATATTTAACTCGATTCGACTCAAATTTTATAAACTTGACTTGAATTGAAAAAAATTTAAAAGTCAACTCCAAGTTATAAAATAAGACTTGTTAACTAGAATAACTCGAAATTTTTTGACTCGACTCAATCGAACACTCACCCCTAGTTGTAAGGATCAAATTATAAAGAAAATAAAATTTGCATGTTAATTTAAAAAGAAGAAAATTAGAAACAGGACAAAACTAAATAACTATTTAAAAGTAGAAGGATCATTTTCATAAATAGGCTTTTAACTCAAAAAAAACACAAACCCTTTAGGGTACGTTTGGTTCACAGAATGTGAGATTACCAGTAGGAATGTAAGATTATCAGGGAATGGGATTACTGGGAATATTGTATTTTGTGTTTGGTTGGTTTAGCAGGAATATAAGATTACCGTATTTGGTTAAAGGAATAAAAGATTATTAAAATGTTATTTGACAAAATTGTCATTATTATATATTTGTTTTTTAACAAGTTGAAAAATATTTATATATTTTTTTAAAAAAAATTAAATTCATAAAATTTATATATATATATTTTTTACAAAATTGAAAATATAAAAAGATTTAATGAAAGGATAAAATTTTATAAAATTTTATTTTAACCCCCGAACTTCATATAAAATTTTAATTATAGATTTTTTTTTGTAAATCTAAAATAGTTTAAGGATAAATTTGTAATTTAACTTTCGTAGAATTTTTATTATTCAATGACAGAAGAATGATATTTTTAAAAGAAAAAAAATTAAGGGCATTTTAGTCCAAAACGATGGTAATCCAATAATACCTAAGGAAATGGAGGTAATGACATTTCCGGTAATATAACCTAAAAAATCTACTATTGGTAATAAAATATTACCTAGAATGAGATTCCCGACCAACCAAACATGGGAATGTGGATTCCATTCCCATGAGAATCTCATATTCCTTGATCTAAACACCCCCTTAGGGTATAATGTCGGGTAGGGTATAAAACCTAAAAAATTTCCTTTTTTTCATTTTAAACCCTTACCCCAAAAAATCAATTTTTTTTATTTTTCTCTTAACCCTTTCTTCCCTCTCTTAATTAAGCCTCCACGGGACCCGAAGACTCCACCTCGACCGTAATTCGTCAGGACCGATGTTGCGTTCTGACCACCACTAGTGAGGAAGGTCGAAACTTACCCAAAGAAAACCTAATCTCCTTGTTTTCCTCCCTAAACCATAGATTCAATGCCTAAAAGCTAAACAAAACCGTAAACACTTCCTAACTATTCTCGTCCCTTCACCTCCCTAAACTCCGGTAACCTAAAAATTATTTGTTCTTATGATGAGATCTCAAACGATGTGGGATGAAGTCGAATAGATACCACATTGGACTGCAAGTGTATTAGGTAAAAACAAACAACCTTAACCCTTATTTTATTTAAAACAAACTATTGTAAACGTAAAAGAAAGGCCGCAAATATACTTTCTAAAAGTCTCTTTGTTTATTGTTCTCTTTGAAATTTTTAGAATTCAACAGTTTTTATAAATTGTTTAGGGTATTAAAACCATTATGAGGGTTACAAAATGAAAAAGGAAAAAAATCTGATTGGAGGTCATTCGGCTTCCAATTCCTTCACAAAATTGATACATGTCATCATCTTTTTTCTGACGTGTTCTTTACTTTATTTGTTTATACATGGTGGCTCCAACGAGGTGTGAAGCATCCGAGCAAAAAAGGGTAATTGTTGTTCCCAAGGCTTTCATGGTGACATGGCATCATTGAGTCCAAGCGTGATGGAATTGATGCCAAATAAGAGTTCGTATGACGTAGCCTCTCCTTTGATAGAGTCGCTTGAGTTGGTGTGGCACTCATCAGCCGATAATGGGTGACTAAAAATTTATAAAAAAAATTTCGAACTATCAGATCTAGAAATCAGATGGACAACCCAGATTTCTTCGGATCCCTCTAGGCTCCACTGGTGTATTATGATACTCGGAGCAACATGGGCATTTATTAAATCAATAACCCCATTAAATATTTTTTAACATCCAACACCCTCCCAGAATTATTTAGATGGATACCCCAAACTGCACAAATCAGACTACCTCGTGTCCTACGAAACGCGATACAATTACTCGTCTTTCACCGTGCATGAGGTCCACAAGACATTGAATTGTTGCGAGTAATTTATCACGAGCGGTATTCATTATAACTCACTTTTTGTAAGACGTGAGGTATGTCGTTCGAATTAAATGTAAGAAATTTATTTATGACATGATAATATTACTTTCTTTTTATAATAACATTTATTTGAACATAATATTAATAAAATAACATTTATTCAAACATAATACTTTTATATATATTTATTTGAATATAACTTATATAATCTTCAATAAAATAACATTTATTGAAACGTAATATTTTCTACACATAATATTTAATAAATTACATATTCTCTTACATAACCTAATTGTAAAATGTAACAAAACAAAATTGTTTCATGGTCCCAAAAACAAGAAGCTTGACAAGTACATAGGTTGTTATTGTATATTTGCCAAAGTCAATGGTGTTAATTACGCGAGCATTCGATAGGACAAGTACAGACTTCGTTTTGTTATGGGAAGGTAATATTGTGACGATGTCACGACATTAACCCTAAAAGCATATTCATCTCCTGAAGAATAACTTCTAAATTAATTTTCATGAGATCAAGAGCTCTCACGATTCGAAATCCTTTGTCCCTTAAATCTCCCCATAACAAATTAAAATGAGACCATACACATATATTAAGTTGATATTACCTTTTTTGGTTGCTTACTTCAAACATTGTAGACTGAACTTCGAATTTATTACACTAAAAGATTTATACATGCCTTCTCTATATAAAGCTTTATGATTATTATCAACATATGATCTTTCATGAACCCTTTTCTCAGCTTGGTTCCAGGGCATGATAGCGTAATTCTTCATTGAAACATTTTTAAAAATAGAATCCTCGTTCGTAGCTTTATGAAAACTCTTGCAACTCAACTACATGTTGATGATGTCGGCGATAGAATTAGAAACCTCGGGCAGAAGAATTTTATATAACACCTCTCTCAGGAATATTCCACCATATTAAAATTTATTCTTTTTGCCATTTTAATTGGAAATAGGATGAGGAATACATCCAATATGGGCCCTATTTATAATCGTCCTCGCACCGATTACAAAGCGAACATAGAGACCTCTCATCTTTCAAGATATGAGGTATGATGAAAATGAGTGACGCTTTGAATCGAATAATATCAACGTATTAGACTGCAATTCACTTTTCATAAGGTGCGATGTACAATGAATCTGAATCAAATAATATTTGACGTTTGATGGACCTCACTATGTGTATAATACGTTATTATATGAAATTTAATTTATAAATGACGTTACAAATAACACATTGTCGGTGAAATGTTTGAGCTTAGAGGTATTATTATCTTCAAATTGTAAACGAGGTACCATTCGTGTTTAAAATGCTTGCAAAGGAAAATAAATCACGTTTAAACTAATAAACATAATTTAGTATTGGCCTAAACAACTCCAAAAATGGATGTGTACATTTTAATTTTAATACACAAAACAAGTCGATGTTGCCTTTTATAATAACAAATACCAAGACTACATAAAGTTAAAGGAAAACATCGTCTTAGAGCCTTGTGTTTTTCAGAACAACATCTTGAACAATTGTTGTACCTTTAAACCCTCAAGAGCCCCACGCATTTCTCAAAGGGTGTTCTCTTGCAAGAAGAGTCTCGAGAGGCCCAACCGGAAATCTAGATGCCACCAGAAGATGATGCCTTGTGTTCTTGGTACCGACGGTACAAAAAAGAAAAGAAAAACCTCAATAGCATTTTCCCAATAGAGGAACCTCGCGTCGTGTCGGAAGGCTAACGAAGTACAAGGCTGATGAAGGAAAAGGCTTGCAAAGCAAGGCAATCACTTTTTATAGTTGCCACCGGAACAACACTGCCACAGGAAGAGAATGCCTTTTTCAAACTAGAAGTGAAAATTTCTAAGAATGAATAAATCATTTATGAATGAAATAAGATGGTTAGGTTTGGTGGAATAAGAGGTGTTTTTATATAACCACTGAGAAGCAAACTCGCGCCTATACACCGTGAGTTTCATTTCATTTCCCACATCAAATCAGTTTCTTTCACGTCAGGAATCTCTAAATAACTCACTTTTTACAAAACGTGAGTTACCTGCCACATTAAGTCAGGAATATAATTTGTAGGCCCATCTCTCTTCCACGTCATGTCAAGAAACTAGTCTACTAAAAACTGGGACTTCCATTTAAATCCTTAGTTCAAGCAATTGAAGGTTAACAAACAAACCATACATAAATTAAGTGAAGGCCAAGATAAAGGATTTTATCAACAACTATACACTAGTGGTAAGTTTATTTGATGCTTGTCGATTGTTACATAGATTAAAGTAATTATAATTTCTTGCATATTTTTTTCTTCTCTTTGCATGATCATAGATATCTTCAAAACATGTCAAGGAATGGAAGTGCTACTACTTTAGTATACTATAATGGCAACATTATGTGTGATGAATCTCTCGGTACGACTTTCAGTCCGAACATATTGTTACAAAAATGTTGTCGAAGAAATTAACTCATAAGAAGTTGAAGAAATAAATCAAGAACAATGTTCCACATGGCCGCAGGAAAAAAACTTTATCCATTGAAGTATTGATTACCGACGTCGTTAGAACCAATAATATACTCAATATACAAGGTTAAAGACTATGGTGATGTAGACATGATGCTCGATTGTCACATGCAGTATTCATTAGAAGGTCCACTTGAGCTATAAACAATTTTTTCTAATGCTAATGATGCTACTACAACTAGTGTCCCAAGTTGGAGACAAGTAGATTTTGACTTCGATCTTAAAGTTCAGAATTTGACAACTAATTTACATAAAGACTTCAATTTATTGAGTACAAAAAGTTGGGCCGACTTGGGTGCATCATCATCATCTATGCCAAGCCATTCTTGTGTTGTTATCTTGGACTTTAACCTAAATCAGCTAGTAACGCATCTTCCAACGTACAATCCATATCGTAGTAACGTTAGTGCTTCATCGTCTTTGATGTCAAGGCATTCTTGTGTTGATAATGTCGACTTTGATCTTGGTAGAACGGTTCGTGAGTGTTCTCATGAGCGATCTCGTGATCGACGTTCAACTACTCCTCCTGCTAGTCCCATAGTCGATGACGCTGAACTATTCTGGTTTGAGGGGTATATTTCTGATGAAGAACTGGTAAGGGAGATCGGCCTAGATGGTGACGAGGTATGCCCCTTCAATGAAGAACTAGAGGATCTAGATATATTGGAGAGAGAGAATGATGGTGAAATTCCACATGTTGCGCCTCATGTTTCTTATTACCAGCTACCAACTCACTTTAAAACAGTATATATAGAACCTCTAAACTCTACGGAATTTCTATAATTGCCAAAGCTTGATGAATACAACCAACGTGCTCATGGTGAGCTCTATATTAAAGTGACGTTCAGAACAAAATAACTCATTATGGATACAATTAAGAACTATAATATATGCCATTCGATTACATCAAATGTGGAAAAATAGGGACAAGTATATCGCCGAATATGTCCACAAGCACGAGGGCTGTAATTGGAGGGTTTACTTGTCACGATTGAAGAAGATAAATAACATGTGGACGCTAACAAAATATGTCCAGCCTTATACATGCACAGCGAGTAGGCTCAATTAGGATAATCCAAACTTAGATGTTCACATACTTTGTAAGGCCTTCATACCACTGGTAAAAGTAAATCCATATATATTAGTTGCTAGTTGTATTACAGTGATTACATCCCAATACGGCTACATGGTTAACTACTTTAAATCATGGTATGCTAAGTATCATGCTCAATAGAAATTGTTCAGCTAATGGAAAGATTCATACAAAAAGTTGCGACAATGTCTGAAATTTATGAAGAAATACATACCGGGAACGGTTGTGAAACTTGAAACTATGTCGGCATACGAAAACAATTATGTCATACAAGGTGTGTGCAAGTTCCACGGCATATTTTGGACATTTTCGCAGTGTGTGAATGTATTCGCCACTGCAAGTCGATAGCTCAAGTCGATGACACTTGGTTTTACGATAGTTACACACAGATATTGTTGTTGGCGGTTGCACAAGATGACAATAGGAAAACTATTCCCATCGTTTTTATGCATGATAATAATACCCAAAAGTATTATTATTTTTCGAATTCTTCTAAAATTCATCTTAAATTTTCCTTTTTAATCATAATGAGCCCTTACAATTATTTCCTTCAATTCAAGGTCCAACTAAGCCCAATAAATTTCCAACACAAAATTTCTAGCCCAATATCTCATCAATACCATAATTATCACTTAAGTCACTAGCTTTCTCAATATTTATCATTTAACACTTAAACTTTACCAACTTTCTAAAATGGCTTAATTTTAAATTCTAACTTCAATTTCAGCCCTCAAACAATAATTTCCATCAATGTAAATAAATTATTGAATAATTACACAATCAGCCCATAACTTCTTAAAATTGCCAAATAGGTCCCTCAACTTTAAAAAAATTATAAAATGACCCAAAAAATATCTAAGGCTTGTAGAACCTTCCAAATATCATTTCTAAGCCATGAGAATTTTTCTACAATTTTTCTTAACTTATTTCGTCAAGGTCAAACCATATATGTGTTATGGATTCAATGTTTTCTCTTGATTGCAGCAAGAAACCAACCTCAATTCATCATTTTAAAACCTCTACAATCAAACCCCTAACTTAATTTCATCAAAACACATATTTTCCCATAAGCTAGGGTTAGGCAGAAACTTTTATTAAACTATATAGCCATGTATAGTTGATTTTATTCACCAATCATGCTTGGAAATAATTCTACAACCTCAATAACATCAAAATACATCATCATTTCATAAAGCCCTAATATGAACATAAACCCTAGAATTTGGGATCTTTGAACACAAGCAAAATTAGCATGCAATAATGGTACAAAATGGTAGCGTTTCTTGAATAGAATAATTTTCTAGTCACAGCTTGATAAAAAATCAAAAGAAAATTGCTCAAAATTGAAAAATAAAATTTCTCTTACCTAGCTATGAGGGAGCACGAAATGGAGATGAAAAATAGCTTGGTTTCATGAAATTTTCCTCTAATTTCATGTTAATTTGGCATTTATTTAAGCTTAAATGAATATAATCTTCATTCAATGAGAAATGCCAATTTTGCCCTTAATAAAACTTGATATTTACCTTAATATCTAGCTACATAACCTTCATCATCTTTATAAAGTCAAAGATGAACCAATTAATTCACCCTTTCCAACTTTGCCCATGCAATCTTTCCAAAATTTCAATATTACCATTTTTTATCCAACGATTCAAAATAAACATGGCAATAATTTCTCAAATCCAATCATCCATATTATTTTCCATCATTAAAATATGTGGAAATAATATTTTTAATCTTGATTTAATAACCTTCAATTTTCCTGAAATTTTTATTCGATCCGATTTACCAAATTTTTACTGAATTTTAACACTTTATAGCTTTTAACATAAATTCTGGATTCAAAATATGACTCCCACGAAACCCCACACTTAAAGGTGAACTATTTATTTACGGGGTCAGATTATCTAACTTTTTGAATATTATCTTTTTGGTCTCTAAAGTTTTCCAACTTTATACTTTGGTTACCAAACTTTAAAAAATTACGTTTTGGTTACTAACCAAAATTTGGGGTATTACAAGGTCATCCATGATCGATGAGGATTTATTGTGATGAGGACTTGGTCCAACATCAAGAAAGAACTGGGCAGTCGAAGCTATGCAATATTTGTAGGAATCCCATACTCTAAAAGAACAAATGTCCTAATCGTTCACGCCCTCGTATCGATTAATTACTAATTTGTTTAAGTTATCCTTCAACAATATGATTTTTACCCCACCCTGAACATGCCTATGAAGCCATGTTAGCATCTTCTTAATGTAGAAAACCAAACTTTTAAACAACGTTGAACACAATTTTTACTCCGCTTTCAATGTCTTGTAAGTGATGATACTACACTCAATTAAAAGATAAGTTACAATACTACGCCTCTAATATAATAAACTACGAATTTTTTCAGATTAAATACATGAAAAAACCCCTCGAATTTGCCTATCAAACCATTTTAGTATTTTTTTTCATGCACCAACCAACCTTTGTAAGCATTTTTAACGCAATTTTTAACCCGCTTACTATGCCTCGTATGTCTCTATAATGACCTCAACTGAAAGATAAATTTCAATAGTACGCATGAATCTTATAACATACAAAAATATTGAGATTAAATTTCCAAAAATACCACTCGAACATGCCTATAGAACTTGCGGATTTGGGTTGGAACATCATATCTCGCGTCTTACAAGATGCGAGGTATAATGAATACTGCTCGCGATAAATTACTCACGACGATTCAATGTCTTGTGGACCTTGCGTCGTGCAGAGTGCGAGATATTAAATAAAAATATTGAATATTATTATGTTAAAAGTACATGCATGTATGATGTACTTCGCGCATGATGAGAGGCAAGTGCTTGCATTGTGTTTTGTAAGACGCACGATAGTCCGACATGTGTAATTTTGTTGGCATCCATCTAAATAATCTTGGGAGGGGTTGGATGTTTAAAAAATTATTTAATGAGGGTTATTGAATTAATAATGTCAGCAAGACGTGGGTAGTTAATTATCTCCCCCGAAATTCATACGTGGCACCTAGGTAAATGAAGAGACATTAGTGGCAGCTCAATAGATTGTTTAGTTCGATACTCATAAAAGTTCGACCTTGCTAGTCTTCAACTGGGTCTTTCTATTAATGGGCTTTAATTTGTATTAGGTTTCGTGTATGTGGGCTTTGCAGATGTGGCATATAATTTGGATTGGTTTGTAATATCTAAGTATGTAATTGGACATTTTGGACTTCAACAATTCTTGGTATCTAATTTAGCTTTGGTTTATGAATGAATTTTGAAATCAAATTCTCAATGATGCACATAGTCCAACTTTGAAATCTATCGGCCTAATAACTATATAACAATTCGCTGACCCTCAATTAAAAGCCCAAAGAATCAACTTTCTTCCATGCAATTCAAACTAATTCCATAAGGATTGTTCAATCGCAATTCAAGCTAATTCGATGTCAAAATCTAAATTAGTCTTCAACTGCTTTCATTTTATTGAAATCGTCCGGAAAAAATTTGGAGTATTATATTTTTATTTTGAATTAAATTTTCAAAATTAAAAATAATTAATTTTAATTTTTATAATTTTATGAAATTATTTAAATATTTTAGATTTTTTTAGAATATTTAAAGATTTTTAAATAAATTTTAAATTATTTTCAAAAAAAATCTGAAAAAATGGCATGACAATACTATACAAATTATTATAAAAAAAACGTTAAAATTAACCCTTAATATTAATAAGAGGATTACATTAATTTTTGGGGTAAAATATGCAAAATGATCCTCGACTATAGGATACTACTTTGTTAAGTCTCTCAACTATTAAAAGTTTCAATATAGTCATCCGATTATTCATTATGTTCCAAATTCGTCCTTTTCGATTAAAAAATTGACAATATTCTAAGCTAAACTTTAAATTGTTGACTCTAATATGATAAAATATGATCTCATAATCTCAAACGATTATAAAATCTCATACATTATGTTAATATCCAGCTTAGACTACTACCAATTGTTTAACGAAAAATGACGAGTTTGGAACATAATAAATAGTCAAATGCTCATTTTGTAACTTTTAATAGTCGAAAAACTTAACAAAGTAACATTTTATAGTCGAATGACTGTTTTATAATTTGTAATAATCAAGAGACTTAAAAAACAATACCCTATAATATGAACCATTTGTGTACCTTAATTGTTTTTAGGATTTGATTTCATAATTATTAAAAAAATCAAGGCATTATTTTTAAAGGATTTTCGTTTATATATATATATATATATATATATATATATATATATATATATATATATATATATGAAATATTTTACAAATAAATTATAAAAATGTTTAGGCAAACTACATATTTAGTATTTAAACTATTACTTTTGTTTCATCTTGGTACTCAAACTTTATTTTTTTCTTCAAAATCATACATAACGTTTATTTTATGTTTTAATTTGGAATGCTAAGCATTAAAGAAATTAATAGAACTACTGTGAGAAAGGGGCCATCAATGACTAAAATCTGATATTTATTATGCTTCACATGCAACTACATCATAACCAGCTTATATAGCAGCTATGACTTCAAGCTTACTCAATCTCTTAACTTCCTATAACAACATTCATAACAGAATTCAAAACAATCATAACAACTCACACTAACTCACACCACACTCAATGCACACATTAGCAGTGCATGTTCTAGAATGCACTGCATATTCTAGAATGCATATTCCAATATTCTCCCTACTCTTTTCCTTCTTCTTGAGCAAATGAGAAAACGGACACTTGGATCGGAAGTGCCGATGCTTCCTTCCGTTCGACTTGAATCAGAAGTGTCGATGCTTCCTTCCGTTCGATTTGAATCATCGGTGCACCTTGAAGGCTGAACGTGCTCGACACGCAAATGAATTCTCATCCTGATACTCCTGTTTTCCACCTGCTTGTGACTTCAACACCGATGACGCGTTTCGTGACATTCCAAACCCGACCAGTGCGGCCGTGGTAGAACTTATGGGGCATACCCTTATGAACGGTGCCGTTTCCCTTGATGTCGACATAGTCGCCGATCTTGTAAGTCTTGAGATAAGTGGACAAGGGGTGGTGAAGTTTTGGAAAGTAGTATCTCAAAGAAGACTCAAAGAAGAACCAATGTTAAAGAACAAAGACCCGGACTTTGTATGCTTCTTTAAGGGGTGGTATCAACGGACTTGGACCACTATCTATAATGGTGATAGGAACCACGAGTATCATAGTGGAAATAGATGAGGAAGACACCACAAACATAAGCTTGATAAGTCGATAAAGTTCACTTAAGAACTAAAGAGATAAACTCATAAATATATTTGATAAAAAAAAAAGTTCACAAATGAAATGCTAAAGCTATTTATAAGCTCAAGGATTCCTAGGATACATTGTACGCATGGTATGAAGTTAAGGTCTTTAATGAGTGAACATTCATGGATGAATGTTTATCCTTTAAATGAATAATCCTCCTTAGCCGAATTCATTCTCACATGGTGTGAACATGATGGTTCGGCTAGCTTGATGAATTTGGCTCCCTATGTGAACATGATCATTCAGCTCCTTGCATGTTCTTAGCCTCCATGTGCGAACGTGATGGTTTGGTTTCTTGCATCCACTTGTTTGGATGAATGTACATGTTTTTTAGTGAAAGGATTCTTTCATAATACGATGAATGGTTATCCTTTGAATAGCCAATCCTGGTCCATGCATCTCTTCATCAATGCCATCCATTCATAAATTCAAGGAAGGTGATGAATGGTTGTAAATCCTGTATAAATTCCAGCCTGCACTGTCTTTGGTAATCTGGGCATATCTCGAGCTCCCAATCGGATTGATGAGATTCAAAGTGATTTGGAAAGCTAAGAGATAGAGGATTAAATGTACAGAAGACTTCATAACCCAAATATGCTTGGAACCTATTCAACTTGGCGATCAATTTGACTGACGTGAATTGTCCCTTGGATTGCCTTGAATTGTACCTTACAGAAAACACATTTATATAAGTCACATATACTCAAGTTCTTGAATATGTAACATTTAATAAAATAACTAACATTCTAATGCAACACATGATTCCATGCTTAATATAATAATACAATAATATGATGACATAAGTAAGGAATCTGTAACATAACATATGCATGAATAAAGCTAAGTAAAGATGTGATTTAATAAGTTATGCATGAATATCACATGTTATACAATAAATGATAGCATATAATACTCAAGATTACTCTAAAACATATTCACGTTATATGTAATGCATAAACAAGCAAATTAGCAATGACATAAGAAGAACTCCTCAAATTGAACTTGGAAGAACTTCAAAGTTGTGAGCTTCTTCAGTTTGAATTTGGTACTCGACAAGATCACATAATGTACTTTACTCATATTATTTTTAAAATCAAATAAAATATTACTAATAAAATAAGTGAACAGTGATACCGTAAGATTATGTGATAGAATTAACGTCTGTAGAGGTAAATGTTTTCAACATCCACATAACGTATATGGATGAAGTAATCTCTGCCGTAAAGAGACCAAAAACTTAAATTGACTCTAATAAGTTGAAAATATAAATTAATTCGATCTAGATTTAATATTTCAATACTTATTGAACCTTTGACTCTGTCCTGTCTTAATTATATTTTATATATATTCTGCTTTCAAATATCTTGAGCTCTACGTATGAATTTTGTAATCCTCTAAATGGTAATTACTTCGACAATAATTTTGTAGAAATTTTCTTTTTGGGTTTTGGGGTAGCCCTATCTATTGTTAAGAAAATTTTGCTTCAATTATAAGAAAATGATCTTTGAACAACTTTTAGGAAATGAGATTTGATAGTTTGGATTGATATTTTACCACATTAACTACTAAAGGAAAAAAAAACATATCATTCAAAACCGTCATTTTTTATGTTTTTTTTATTATTATTATTTCTCAGACCCACTATCACCATCATCATCATTTGCGTCAGCATCAGCCATGGTTGAATCACTTACTGCTGTTCCACATCTCATTTCCCACTCTTTATCTTTAGGGTAAACTATGTATTTAATTACCTATCTATTATTGTAATTCTGTTTTGTTTATCTAATTATTTTTTCTTTCAAAATCATATATAAAGTTATGTTTTGATCACCTAAATTAAATAATAAATAGTAGTATTAATGTGTTATCATAAGTTAATGTCACGTAGTCATTGAAAAAATAAAAAAAAAATTAGGCAAAATTGTATCAGAGGTTCCTATACTTTTAAAAAAAAATCAATGTGACTCTCGTATTATCTTTTTCTCTCAACGTGGCCCTCAAACTCAGAAAGCAAACTCAATGTGACCCTTTGACCAATGTTTTCCTTCATTGATCATTACGGTGCTGGTGTGGCAATTTACGGTGTTGACATGTTGATTCACGATGTTGATGTGACAATCTACCTACTATGTTTGAGTTACTAATTTAGCTCATCTGTCATGTCCTCCGCCACATTATCAACAATTATGGATTGTCACATCAGTATCATGGACTACCATGTTAGTACAGTGAACTGTTATGTCTGCACCGTAACGGTCAACAACAAAAAAGTTGGTCAAAGGACCGAATTGGGTTTATTTTCTAAGTTTGGAGGGATACCTTGAGAGAGAAAAAATAATATGATGGTTCATTTGCTTTTTTCAAAGGTATAGAGACCTCTAATGTATTTTTGCCAATAACTTATGATGTAGTTCTATATATTTTTAATAGTGGATGATCCAAACGGAATCAATTTGTAACCTCGAGAATAGATGAGTGACTAAATATGTAGTTTACTATTTTCTTTATGATGGGACGAATTAGTGTTGACTTTGTTAAATTCATTGATTACATTAATTATTTCAATGAAGAAAATGGTACGGCAGCATGAATCTATATTCAAAGACAAATATATTGTTTGGCTTATCAATGGTTATGATCAGCGGCGTGTAAAATCTGGAATTATGCTTCCATTTCCATACTTTGATTATTATTACAGACATGAAAACAATTTCAATTCATGTTTGCCATGTCATCTCATATCCTAACTTTAACCTGCATGCATGGACTTCACTAGTAAATTTGTTCAACTTCTAGGATCAGAAATATTTTTTTATTAATATTTGATAAAAAATATCTTATAAATTTAAACCCAAATATGAAAGGTTAAAATATACAAATAATCTTCGGACTATAGAACATTATTTTATTGAGCCCCTAACTATCAAGAGTCACAAAATAGTCTCTTAACTTAAGGGACTGTTTTGTTAAGTCATTCAACTATTAAGAAATATAAAATGGTCACTTGATTTTTTATTTTCCAAACTCATCCTTTTCCATTAAAAAATTGATGGTAGTATGAGCTGGATGTTAACATGCTCATTGGGATATGATAAAATCATATTTTAATGATGTCTATTAGCACTGTCATTTTCAAGCACTGGCTCGACAATATAATATTTCAAGAATTGACTTCATGACATAATCTAAACGGATAGTCAATCCAAAAAAAAAATACAGCTCAAACGCTTTTAGGATCAAATTTTATCATATCCAATTAACATCTTAACATCCAGCTCAGATGATGTAAACTTTTAACCAAAAAATAATGAGTTTGTAACATATGAATAGTTGGATGACTATTTTCTAGCTTTAATAATTAAGGGACTCAACAAAGCAATATCTAATAGCCGATGTACCATTTAATAACTTTTAATAGTCGGGAGACAACTAAATAATGCTATATAATCGGGGACTATTTTATACTTTACCAAATAAGAAAAATGTTCATTAATAACTTGAGGTCCATAAAAAAATCTATAACAACTTTTTTTTTATCTTGCAAGATAAATTAAAATTATTTGTTCTTGATTCATTAGGATTAAACTCCATGGATCCATAGCCATCAAATAGGTAGGGTGGTCCCATAGTATATAGGCCGAAGATGTACTTTAATTTGGAGGAGAATAAATGAGCCACATAATCGTGAAATTAATTATTGATCGTTTTGGCAATTCCACTAATAATCCCCCTACCCTTTATTTGGTATCATTTCTTTATCTAATAATTATTGTCATAATTGGTATTATTATCCTTGAAGAGGACTTTTAAACCAAAAACGAAATCATTTTCCCTGTTACTATGTTTACATAAATACACCAACAACAATCTTTTTCACCAATATATTCACATATTTATTAAAGGTTGATTATATATAACAACATCCTAATATTAAATGCTATAGGTTTTAATTAACTTCTTATCTTTAATGTTCTAAAATTTAAACTTGATTAACATAATAATATTAAAACAATTTAAAAGCAAAACTCATAAAATACTTATTTATTTAAAACATGGAGACACGCTGATTCATGCTACAAAGAGCCACAAGGTAATGGAAAAGACATGAAATTGCGGTAATTATTAAGCAACTCCGTCACGCCTTGATCAACAAATCAACAAATGATGCGTGCATGTGTTTTTGTGCATGAATAGTTGATCTTTGATAATCATCAACTCTATTAGGGTTTTTTTAGTAACCACTTGAATAGTAACAAAACTTTGGAATAATTCTATTTTCACCGTCTAACTATTTTTTTTTTCAATTAGACAAACCAAAATTTGTAAAACAATCTCACCCGTCACAAAGGGAAATTGAACTAGGGACGTTTGGGTAAGTTTAGGAGCTCCAACCATTAAGCCGAGTCCAACCCTTGGTTAGAGGTTGACAATATGCATTATTAAAGGTTATCTTATTGATGAAAATTAAACTAAAATTAAAATCAAATTAATGAAATATGTAAGTAATAAGGATTAAATATATAATTGTACATTTTTTAACTGTCACATCAACAATTCTATTAATGATTAATGGTTGGTGACTTTATTGATATTATTTTAATAGTTGAATGATCTACTTAAAAAAGATTTGTTTGATGGTCAAAAAAGAACCAATCATATAGTTTAGTGAATATTCAAGTAGTTTGTCCTTTATTTTTGTAATTAATTAATCAGTTTTACTAATGAAAAGAGAAAATTATATTAAATATAATAATTAAATAAAAATATTTTACGAGGTCCAATAATCTTTTTAGAAACTATATTGTATATAATGAAATAAATACAATAATTTATTAAATTTTCATCGTTTTTAATACAATGAGTAAGATTACTCTTAACTTTAAAAAAATATTCTTTAAGTATTTTGTATAATTTTATTAATATTTTTTATTTTATTGAATAATTTTTATGGTAAAATGAAATATTTTTTCTTTAAAAGATTTTGATTTAAATAGATGGGTTTCTAGGATATATGTCGGTTATTCCCGACTATTAAAAGAATTCAGTTTAATGAACAATATGAATCTTTAAATTTATAAATTTTAAGTAATAATTAGTTGCATAAATAAATCAGAAAAAATATTCCTTCTCATACTTTTTATTACTTCATATAGAGCGAGACTATTATTTTACTGTAAACGTATTCCTTTGAAAACCTTGTTTAACAAGATCACAAAAATATAGATATCTTTGGTGAAATTTACTCTTAATTCTAAAAATTATCATCACAGAGTAAAATCTTTCAACTCTATCCGTAAATTAAAGTTACACAAATCTCTCTTTTGTTTACCTGCACAAAAAATTTCACATTTTTAATATTAAAATATTTTATTAATTGTCAATTGAGTCGTAGTTTGATATGTAATGATATTATTGTAAAATCTTAGAAATTATTAGTTTAAACGTATTTAAGTATATGTTATTTTCTAATTTAAATATTTGAAAATTTATGAATAATTGAAGTATCCTACACAATAATCACGTCAATATTAATATATAATTTTTATAAAAGAAAAAAATGAATTATTTGAAATCAAACTCAATATCTATTATTAAATAAAGTTAAAATAATAGTTTTAAATACACTATAAAAATGATCCATCATATATAAAATCATACATTTACAATACATTAAATATACATTATAACACAAATCATGTAACTTTAATGGTTAAAGGCATAGTCGTTATTCTAACGATTCTACGTTTGAACATATTATCTGCAACGATATTTGAGATTTCATTATCAATTAATTAAAAGTCTTTTTTCAAATAAAATTATATTGTAATCGTCCATTACTAATAAAAATATATAAATTATACCTCGAGTGTGCTAGGACTTATCCAATTAAATTACATACTGTTTTCTTATCATTAATTGTGGATATTTAATGCCCGTGTAGATGATTATTAACTTTAATAATTGTTAATAAATAAATTTTTTACATTACATAAATTAAACTAGAATAAATTAAATTAGCAAAGGAAATTGTAGATTACTAATTAGGTTGAATATAATATAATGGACTAGCGGTTATGCCATGATGTAAATACAAGTAGTGACATCAGTAGTTTTAGCAATAAGTGTGGGTATTAGGAAGGAAGCATGAATTAAGTCATTCTAATAATATCAATTATAATAACTTATATTTGTCATCAATCTCCACTAGAAAAAAACTCATCATTTATATTTTATACTCCTTACATTATTAACTCGTTTGGTGAAAACCATAAAGAAAATGATTGATAAAAAATTAATTAGTACAATGAAATAAGGTATTAAATCTTTAAATAAAAGTTAATTGTTTAAATTTTAATATTATAAAGTGAGTAAATTAGGTTAAGATAATCGTTGTACTAATAAAATCTTTACGATATATGATTTGAATAAATCGATCGATAGATCAAATATCAATAATTAAAAAAATTATTAAATTTTTATATAATTTATTTAAACTAAAAATTTACCAAATATTATGAATTTTATTTATTAGATTTTTAATTTTTCCTTTTTTTACTGTTAAGGCGTGATGTTCTATCTTACGTCTTGTAACGATTTTTTTTTACATATTATATGGGATAAAGTACTCAAAAGATCCCCAACTACAGTATAATGCTTTATTAAATCCCTCAAGTATTAAAAGTTTTAAATGATTCTCCGACTATAGGTTGTTGCTTTATTGATTTCCTCAACTATTAAAAATGGTCATATGACTATTCATTATGTTCTAAACTTGTCCTTTTTTGTTAAGAAAACGACACTCGTCTGAGCTGGATATTAACATAATATCTGGGATATGATATAGTCATTTGAGGTTCTGTGATAAGATTTTATCATATCACATTCAACAACTTAACGTTCAGCTTAGAATACTATCAAATTTTTAACAGAAAATGACGAATTTGGAACATAATGAATAGTCGAGTGATCATTTTGTAACTTTTAATAGCCGAGGGACTCAACAAAGCAACACTTTGTAGTGAGATGACTGTTTTATAACTTTAAACAATTGTGGGACATAATAAAGCAATACCCTATAATCAAAAGACCATCTGTATACTTTACCCTATTATATATTTATGTTAATTCTCAACTGAGCTTAATACATTTAGTAAAAGGTTAGGATTTCAAGATCTAAACTATTTGGATTCGAATCTCATCCTAAATTATATGTGAATTTCTGTATTTGATTTAAATTTTGTTATATGTGATTCTTGATTATAATTATTCTAGAAAAGATTAAATTTATTAGTGTTTTATAATAATTTATTATACTTTTACTTATATTTATTAAATTGCTAATATAAATGATTTTACCGGTACCTATTAATTAATCGGATAAATTATACTAGTAAACTATAGAGAGATTCTAATCTGATGATTAATCTTTTAATTTTGTCAATCAAATAACTTAACTATTTAAATAAATGTTAATCAAGCCAGTTGATGTCAACATTTGATGGAGGTGTTTACTCATAAGTTAATAAAAGTGGTATAACCGCATATTTAATGATCATTACTTACATATTATATCAATTTAACCGTAATTTTAATTTAATTTAATAAATTTAATAACTAATTTGATCGTGAAACATATCACTAAAACAAAAATAAAATGGTGAATAATGATTTTAAAGGGACCTAGAATTTGATAGGTTTCTAATCACTACGACAAATGCCATATTTAATATATAGATTACAATATTTTCCATGTATATTATAGTTAATGACATAAAAAGAAAATAAAAATAGATAAGCACTTGAACTTCAGTCATTCAGGGAGCATGAGAGCATCTAATAATTCTAATAGCTGGTTTATAATTGATTAATTTTATATTTTAAATTTCAGTTAATGAAATATTTAAAATAAAATGTGTTTAAAATTTTATATTTTAAACTAAATTTAATGTGAAAATAAATTAAAGAAATGATAACTCCAGGAAGGATTAAACCTGTGTCTTAGAAGGGGATTGACATGCCTTTATCACTAGACTTGATATATGTTACAGCATATTTTATATATCATATATTATAATTATGCCAATAAAATAGAAATACAATTTTTAAAGAGAATATTCAAACCTAGGCTAATTGGGGAATATGGGAACACTTAAACCAAAGATCGAATAATCTAATTTAATCTAATTCATTCTTATTCAATTCAATTTTACCTTGTATAAAACTTTGACTTTCCTTATCTTTGTATAATTAGGTTTCCTTTTAATCCTATATATACTTATCACTTGTAAATGTCATGATTACCAAATATACAAATCCTTCACATAGTAATCAAAGCCTAGTAGAATTTCTCTACTCAATCATTAATTTTTTCTCTTATGCTCTCCTTCAAACCAGATATCCTTTTATGGCTCTATCGTCCACCACCAACAATGTCGTGCATTTTAATGCAATGACTAATTTTCTAATCAAACTTACGTATACCAACTTTCCTGTTTGGCGTCAACAAGTGGAGGCGACTCTCATTGGATTTGGGATCATCAATTATATTGATGGGTTGTAGCCTTCCATACATCAGTTTATCAATGTTACATCAAAGATTGCCAATCTTGAATATTTGCACTGGTATCGTCAGATTCAAATTCTTATCAATACTATTCTTTATAGTTGTGATGATGTATTTCAACCTCTCATTTCATCTGCTTTCACCGATAAAATGATGTGGGATACTTCAGTTGAAAGTTATGTCCGTGTTTCTCATGATCATATTCATGCTCTAAAATCCAAGTTAGCTTGTACTCTGTATGGTTCTCGATCTATCTCCGACTGCATGAAAGACATTTGAGATATTACCTCTAATCTTGCCTTGGAAAGTTTTCATGTTTCTGATACAGATGTGTTGATTTTTATTGTCAACCAATTAGGCAATGATTATCGTTCAACAGTTGTTGCTCTTCGTGGGTTTAACACACCAACTATAATGCTTAAGTTGTTTGAGATCTTAACTGACCATGAATGTCTTCTCTAAGAATCTGAGCAAGCCACACTTCTTACCACAATAAATTCTACACACATGCTAATCAAAATCATGGTTATTTGATCAACCACTCTCGAAAAAAGGATGACCGCTTTGACCATTCGACTTCTAGTGGAGATCATAATTCTATTAGACATTCAAGCCATTTCAGACGAAAAAAAATATTGTGTGTAAGTTCTGTAATTTACGAGGACATGTTATTCAGGATTGCCATAAGCTTATTAGATTCCTTCACAACAACAACTTTTATCAACAATCAATGAATAACCCACCCTTTTTCAATGTTGTTGCTACTCATTCATCATCTGAATCTGCTCTTTGGATGTTTGATAGTGGTGTTTTACCTCATACCACTATGACTACTATAACTCTTTAAGATCTCTCAGCTTATGATAATCCTGATATATTTCAACTAGGTAATAATAATTCTCTACCTATATCTCACATTGGTCGATGCACTATTCTCATCGTTACTAAGCCTCTTTCTCTCACATATGTCTTATTTGTTCCTTAGTTAGATACAAACTTAGTGTTTTAACTCTTGTTTTGTTGTTAAGAATATACCCGCAAAAACTCATCTATTTTAGGACAATAGAATTGGTTGTCTTTACTGTAATGCCTCAAATATTGAATTAAGGACTTTATTGAAAGGATTTAAAATTTGAGAATTTATTTGATTAATTGATAAAAGATGAGAATGAATTTGGAAGAGTTATTTATACTAAATTATAATAATAGAGGATGAAAAGGACATTTTGGTCATTTAGAATAAAATGAATTAAAAATTCATTTCCTTATAGTGTATTAAAATAAAGAATAAGGGGAAAAAGGGGATTTTACTAGGTTAACTCTTTTCTTCTTCTTCTCTCCCCGTGGATTACTCTCTTCCATAGCTCAAATGTGAGTTTTTAAATTGTTAGTTTATCCTTTCGTTTTTGGTTGGTTATTGAAGCCGTGTATATGATAGAAGCTTAAGGAAGGTTAAGATGGGATTAAAATTATGAGATAAGGGAAATAATGGAGATTTTAGAAAATGATTTTTAAAATGATATGTTAATATATGAGTGTTTATTGATGTTTATTGGTATAATTGACTTGTAAAAGAGGTAAATGAAAGATTAGAAGCATTGGATGAGTTTAAAAACAAGTTAGAAATTTTGATGTGATTCATAGAATCAAATGATCTTGAGGGATATGAGATGTTTTAAGTATCTAAATGAAGGAAATTTAGTATGGATAAGTAGAGAAGAGTTACATAGCATTGTTGGGGGGTAAATATGAGGGAAATTGACCAAATTTGGGTATGTCTCAGGTTGAAAAATAGAAACTCTGGGCATACGTATCGGTACTGATAGAACAATACCGATACTATAGGCTAAAATGAGATGAATCGGTTGAGTAGTATCGATACTGATTCAATCAGTATCGATACCAAAGGGAAGGTATCGATACCATTCAAAACAGAATGCAAAAATGGTATTGATACCATAGTAGGGTATCAATACCATAATATGGTAGTATCGATACCATGGTAGGGTTATCAATACTAAGGAGCCAGAAATTGTGAGATAGACTGATATTGTTGTAAAAAAATTAATAATAGGTACTTTTGATTAATGTTTAAGTATAATTGTTAGGAAATATACTAACAATTAATATTATACATGTATTTAATGAATATGGAATAGATCGAAATCAAGCTCCTGAGTCGAGTAAAGCAAAAGGCAAATGCCAAGTCCCGGAGTAATCATCTTTATATTTTGGATATCAAAGCAAGGCAAGCCAGGTGAGCACATTTAACGATGTATGTGTCGAAACGATTTTTAACCAGGTGGGGAGCGAGATTTTGAAAACCACGTCTTTTTTAATTATTCTCTTACGATTAAAGTTTAATGAAAAACATTGCGATTTTAGAAAACCTCTCGTTTCGAAAATTTGGAAATTCCTTAAAGATAAAAACATGTGGTTCGAGGAGTCTTCACCAATCTTTGATTAGGATGTGATTGGACACCCAAAAACGTTGTCATTTTAAATAAAAATTAATTTTAATTAAAACGATAAATTTAAGGTCTACGTTACCAAAATCCAAGTTCGGGAGTCGATTACGTGTGGGGAAGGATTAGCACCCCCACAACGCCATAAATTGGTACCTAGTCGATTAATTAATGTCTTTGCAACGAATTTCACAAGTTCGAATTTAATTTGATTTATGATCCCTTAAAACAATAATAATACAAATTTTATAACAATCAAAGGCAACAAAATAGATTTGATTAAAATTACCAAGCCATTAGAAAGATAAAGAATATTCGATTATTTACAAATATTGAGACCAGACCTTTAGGTGAGTTCTAACGATCTTCTCTCAAAAAGTTTAAATAGCCGAATATTTCTTTTTCTTTCATTCCCTAATTTTAAAGTGAAGAGTCAAAATTTATTTAGGTGTTACTGATGAGATACACTTTTAATTTAAACTAGTTGAAACGACTCTCTAGTGAGTTAAAAGAAACCATTCCGACAGCTTTAAATTAAAAGGGTATTACCCTTATTCCGATTATGTAATTAGGTCGAGTTACGCATGTGAGGATAATATGCAAAAATATAAAATGATTTCAAGGAAACCTATATCTAGATAAATACACAAATAAATAAAAATGCCATGACAAACAAACATAAGGACTGAAACGGAATGAGCCATAAACTTTAAATTTAAAATCATAAATTCAACACAAATTAAGTTCTAACATATAAAACCATCACATTTCATGTACCAAAATCGAAATAGACACAGACATGCATAAGGATAAAAAGAAACATCCGGAAATATAAATGTCAAATATCTAACAAAACCAAAATTAAGTATATTACAAATTGGGGATGGAAATGAAATATTCGAAAATATAAAGGTCAAATGTTTAAAACAACAAAGATTCAACTACAACCAAAACTTAGGACTAAAATTGAATGCACATAAAATAAATAAGCTAAATTAAAAAAACATAAACGTTCGAATTAAGGACTAAAATGAAGCATTTGAAAATTAAAAGTAAAATTTCTAAAAAATAGAAATTAAATACAATACCACAGGACCAATTAAATACGCGTAAAATATGGAAGCTAAATTAAAGATACGAAAACATCAATTTAAGGACTAAAATGCATGGCTCTGAAAATTTAAATGGCTCATAAGATGAATAACCCTATTCACAAAACAGAAGTTATACCCGGAACGATGTCGTTTTGATCGACCCATATATGTAATATGTAGGTTAATATCTAAACACTAGATGCATTTGTAAACCCCTCAGCGCCGTTCTCCACTCATTCTCTCATGCTCCCCTCTCTCGGCTGCCTCTTCTCTACTTCAACAACCAACGCAGGAACAACGACCACCATGGTCTGATGAAACCCACATCTACCCTAGCCACCACTCACGACTGCCACCAAGGCCAAGACTAAACCGAACTGAACCTCTCCTTTCTATCTAACACCCAACGGAACCGACAACTCACATGCTAAACCCACACTAACAGGAAAAAGCCCTTAGCACAAACCCTCTAATGATCGGTGACTTAGACTCTGGGAAAGGCAGGACACAACGGAAAAGGTAACAAAATCAGACTCTTTCCTTTTTCTTATCTTCTATTTATTTCGGAAAAAAACATGCATAGACAATATTGAAAAAGAAAGAGAGATCGAAAATACCGAAGAAATCCCCCTGCTTTCTATTACTTCTTCTGTTTTTAATACAATGGTGACTGAAATTTTTGTTACAATGGCTATCCTTTCGATTTCCGAAGAGTTCAATCCCCTGGTACGAACCGATTCCTTGCAATTGGTTACCGTTTTTGTTCTCGCCCCTCTGTTCGAATTCCCCCCTCGTTTCCTATTTTTCCTGAATCTAATCCCCTTTGTTCGTTGATAACCACTCTGAAAACCGAGCCCCTTTGTTTGCTCCCTTAACAGATTTCGATGGTGCCAGAGCATGGGCATAAGCTGGGATCATGAGCACGGGTTGCTGCAATGGGAGTCACGGGCACGTCGATGGGAGCCGAGCCTTGTCTTCATGTAGGCAGCTCGATCGTGGTGCTTCACATGGGGTGCACGGGCTGCTGCAGTGGGTGAGTGTTGCATGTGGGGGCTGGAAATCTGGGGTTGTGACAGCCCCGAGGGACTTTACATGAGCTGCTCGAGAGGCACGGGTCCTTGGGGACTGAACTGCTCGGTCAGGGTGCTCTCGGCATGTGGAGCTAGCGTGCATGAACTGCTGCTCGGTTGGGGCACTTCACGTGGGCATGGGCAGCTGCAATTGAGGTGCTTCACGTGGGAGAGGCTCCTAACTGGGTTGGTGCTCCCATTGGGTCAGACTTGGGCTTGCTCTTAGGCTCCGGGTTTGATATTTTATGGGCTCTTTGGTGGTAATTAGGCTAGATTGGGCTTGTATTGTGTAAAGAGTGTATGTTGTAATAGGGACTCTAGACACTTAATTTGCATTGAATTTTAATTTGTCTCCCAATCTCCAAAATGAAACATATACGATCAATCCAATTAAGCACCAAAGCTCCTCAATTTTCATATTAACCCCAAACACAAGCTTTCATTCATCATGCCCCATTTCATTTGAACTAATGATTCATCGAGCACAAATGTCTTCAACTAAATCTTCGATTATCTTCAAATGGACTTAAAAGGCCCGGACAAAATTAGGGTATTACAGTATGTATATGTTATGGTAGTCATAGTTGTATGATTTATTGATGCATGTATGGTTATTACCAAATGGCACTAAGTATGCAAAAACTTAAGAAATTCATACTAAGTGGATGAATTTCCGTATGCGCACTATATATGTAGAACTTAAGAAATTCATACTAAGTGGATGGATTTCCGTATGGTCACTATATGTTTAAAACTTAAGAAATTCATACGTGGATGAATTTCCATATGGGCACTATATGTGTACAACTTAAGAAATTCATACTAAGTGGATGAATTTCCGTATGGGCACTATATGTGCAAAACTTAAGAAATTCATACTAAGTGGATGAATTTCCGTATGGGCACTTTATGTGTAAATTTAAGAAATTCATACTAAGTGGATGAATTTCCGTATGGGCACTATATGTGCAAAACTTAAGAAATTCATACTAAGTGGATGAATTTCCGTATGGGCACTTTATGTGTAAATTTAAGAAATTCATACTAAGTGGATGAATTTCTGTATGGGCACTATATGTGCAAAACTAGGAAATTTATACTAAGTGTATAAATTTTGTATTGGTAGCAGGTGTACAATCCATGTACATTAGAGTAATGGTCGAGAAATGATTGTATTAGTATTACCGAAGTACCTATCGAATGTTTAATGAATGGAAATAAGTAATGGATATTGAAATCGTCATAATATACTTGTTTATAGAATTTTTACTTATGATTATTATGTCTCACTAAGAATTTTCTTAGCGTGTGTTAATTTCACGCGTAGGTTTTACTTCCAGTGGAGTAAGGAGATTTTTGGACATCGAAGCAAGGATCACCACTTCAGTAACAGTATGACACATGTCTACGTTTTGATGTTTTTAGTTGGCATGTAACATATTAGTAAAAATGCTAAGAAGAACATTTGAATGGTACTTTTTTATTATGTAATTAAGTTAATGTATATTTTGTACTAGTTTAATTAGAATGTCTACATGAGATGGGTATTATATTTATTGGTATCAAAGCTACAGGTTTAGCCGATTCTCGACCGAAATCGAGTGCATTTTGATGTAAAAAGAGTTTACATGCTGCTAAGATGTTATGTTAATGATAGGGTATAGAAAGAAATATGATGAGTGTCTCTCCTTACTAACTTAACTACTATTTTATGATTGTTGTACTAGATGTCGATTCTACAAATTTGAGAAGAGCGGGTGCGAGAAAGTTGAGATGGATCAGGCAGTGAAAGTTACGAGGAAAATAACGAACATCCGATTCCGTTAGAGAACACCAGCACACCAGCACCTCAGGGTATGCATGTTCCGGAGTTTGGAGCTTTTATGCATGCTCTAGATGCTATCTTTACAAGGTTTTAACCTCCCCCTGCTCCTCTAGTACCACAAATGTTAATCCCAAAGGAGTAAAGAAGTTTGGGAGCTCCTGAGTTCAGGGAGAAGAAGGTGAAGGTCCTATGGACGCGGACTTATGGTTGAATGATGTCATGATGATGTTGAAAAATCTCCAGTGCTCTGATAATGAAAAATTGGAATGAGCTGTATCGTTACTTTGAGGATCATCTCGGGTATGGTGGATAATACAACTAAGAATGCATCACCGGAACAAGTAAATTGGCAATTCTTCCAAGATGCATTCAAGAACAAGTATATCGAGGAGCAGTTCATGAGATCAATGTTGTTGAAGTTTTCTTAACTTAAAACAAGGTGACCGAGCGACGTATGAATATGAGGTTGAATACAATAAGCTTAGCCGTTATGCTACCGAGGTGGTTCCTAATGAAAAAGCTCGATGGGATTGGTTTATTAAGGTTTGGGGACAAAGTTGAAAGAGATGATGTTGGCCTTAAATTTGCCTAGCCTGCAAGAAGTGATTAACAGAGCGAAGGCTATTGAAATAGCTCAAGAGTAGACGTTAGCAGCGGAACATAGTATTCAGATGGGAAAATGATTGGAACATCTTCATCTATACAATATAAAAAAAGGGGCAAGGGCTCAAGTTATGGATTCACTGACAGAGTTGATTATTCTACAGTTTCACGGAAAACTAAACATCCCATTCCTATGCTGCTAGCTCGGGTATAGCTTATTGAGAGAACCTATATGTCAGACATGCGGTAGGTCACACGGGGGAGTATGTACATTGTTTTCCGATGCTTGTTTTCAATGTGGTGAATCTGGTCACTTTGCTCAAAATTGTTCAAAGAAATCAGGAGACATATCAGCACAAACGGAGAGATCAATCGCCACACCAAGTAAAAGTAGAGGGAGAGGAAGATCAGGTGTTAATATGAGTTTAAAGAGACTCGGGGAGTGGCCCGATTTTATAATATAAAGACCAATGAAGATAGGGATGATCCGAAGATCATAACAGGTACATTTCACGTTTTTGATGAGCCTATTTTTCTTCTAGTTGATCTTGGTTTTATGCACTCATATATTAGTACAAAGTTGGTTAGAACTAGAGGAATTCCTTTAGAACCAATTCTAGAGAAATAATAGCGGTGAACCCTATGGGTTATAATGCAAGGGTAGCATGGGTGTGTAAAAATCCAATTAAGATTCAAGGGGTTGCGATTTTGTCAAACTTGATGCAGTTACCCATTGATGACTTTGAAATCATTTTGGGCATGGATTAGTTATCTCCACACCATGGATGGGTAGATTATAACAGAAACGATTATTTCTAAAGGATATGGAAGGCTCCAAAATTGTGGTGATAGGTGAGAAGGTGAAATCCCTGTCCAATGTGATATCGACCATGACTACAAAGAAAATGATGTCAAAAATATGCGTAGCTTTTGTAGCTAATGTGATAGACACTCGAGTTCTGGAAGTGAGATTACATGATATCCCCACTGTTAGGGAGTTTTCATAAGTTTTTTCTGAAGAGGTATCAGGTTTACCTCCATATCGTGAAGTAGAATTTAGAATTGAGGTTTTATCGAACCTGTTTCTATGGCTCCGTATCGGATGGCTTCAATGGAGTTAAGGGAATTAAAGGAACAGTTGCAAGAACTACTCGACAAAGGATTTATCATACCCAATGTTTCTCCTTGGGGAAACCCTGTGCTATTTTTGGAAAAGAAGGATGGGTCTATGCGGTTATGTATTGACTATCGTAAACTAAATAAGGTAACAATGAAAAACAAGTATCCTCTTCCGAGGATTGATGACCTATTTTATCAATTGAAAGGCGCATCAGTGTTCTCTAAGATAGATATGAGGTTGGAGTATCATTAGTTAAAGATCGAAAGGGAGAATATCTTCAAGACTACTTTTTGGACTCGTATGGATATTATGAATTTATGGTAATGCCGTTTGGATTGACAAATGCTCCTACAATATTATGGATTTAATGAACAGAGTATTCCAACCGTATTTGGATCAGTTCGTGGTAGTGTTTATAAATTTTAACATGGTATATTCCAAGTCAAAAGAGAAACATGATGCTCATTGTAATCACCATTTTACCTCTTCATTCCAGCAGCCCCTCCACGTTGCACATTCCAAGCTCCAGAAGCCAGCTGCCCCCTCCACGTTTCAGCAGCTCTCCAACAACGACAACCGTCCAGCACCTCACCAGCTGTCTCTTCCAGAAGACTCCACCGCACACCAACGTTCCAGCTTCAGCCACGCCCCTTTGAAGACTCCAGAAGTGCCTCGTCAATGCCCCAGTCGAAGCCCTATGGTGAGTCACCACCATAGTCCGGTGACTCACCAAAGGTCACCCCTTTGTGACCGGTCCGAGACTAACCTCATGGTGGCTATAAAAGCCACTGGTTCCCTGCAAACAAAAAAAGACGGAGGGAAGCAACCAAGATACAGAGACGAGAGAAGAGATACACAGAGAGAAGACAGAAAAGAGTCCAAAAAAAAAAACAACAAGCAACAACCACACTACAAGCAATGAACCAAAACAGAAAACAAAGAAGAAGAAAGAAACTTACCCTTGGAGCCTTGACCATCGCCGGAAGCACTAAACATCGCCGGAGAACAGAAAATACCGAAGGTATTTTTGTAGATTTACTCCGATTAGGAGTCTTTTTGGGGAAACAAAGGCCGGACTCGACCTTTGGGAAATTAGGGCTGTATTTTAGTGTAAAACTTTTTTCCCGGCCACCGAAAGCGGTGGCCGACGGTGGAGTTCGCGGCGGCGTGTGGCTGCCGGAATTCCCTCAGATGAGGGAAATACAGAGAAAACGAGAGGTTCTCTCTCTGAAGAGAGAGAACCAAAAAGAAAATGAGAAAAGAATGGCCCTTTGGGCCGATTTAATGGGTATATATAACCTCACCAAAACGACGTCGTTTTGGTGAGGGTGTTTCTGTAATTTCTCATATGGGTAAACCCTATCCGCAGTACTTCATGTCTGTACACTTGCAATTTAGTCACTGAATTGACTTTTATTCCTTTTAATTCATTATTTAAATTTTGTGTTTATTATAATTTAATCACTACAATAAATTTTATTTTAATTTAGTCTCGTAATTTTATTTTATTATTTTAATCCTTTCTAGCATAATTACATACTTTAGGGTAAATAACCGATTTAATCCCTTATAATTTATTAATTTTCTTTATATCCCAAATTAATTAATTAGGTTAATTACACTATAACCATTATCTTTCATAATATTTCAAATTATTATCTTTATTTTTGATACTTTATATTTAGTTTTATAATTTTAATTTCTTTTATTTTGATCATTATTTAATTACAATATTATTTTGTTATCACTTTTATATTTTAATTATGGCTTTAATTATTATTTTTTATTATTTTAGTCTTATAATATATTTATATTAATATTATAAAAATTATAATTTATTCTTATTTAAATCATTTTTATGAAAATTATTACATTTTTAATATTTATTTTATTTATTAATATCGAAGAAAGAGCTGTCTTAAAGCACCTAGAAGTTCTTTTCTGATATTCTTAAATAAATAAATATCCTGTTTTTATAAATTATATATTAATTATTTTTTTAGAAAAAATGTTTTTTTAGTTATTTATTAATATCGAAGAAAAGAGCTGTCTTAAATCACCTAGAAGTCCTTTTGATATTCTAAATAAATAAATATTTTATTTATGTATATTAATATATTTTCTTAAATTTATTTGAAATAGTAGAATTATGATTAAATATATCTTTGAATTTTTAAATTTCTAATAATAGAGACAATTTATAATTAAAAAGTACCAATTTTGGGCGTTGTAGGGGTGCTAATCCTTCCCTAAACGTAACCGACCACGAATCCCTTTTTATTTTATAAAAGAACGAATTTTTGGTTATAAACGCAGATCAGTTCATCTTTTAACTGATGTTTTCTTAAAAACTCTGTTTAAAAGATAATTCTTAGGTATTCGACCTACCTGACCCAAAAGGCCGATGGCGACTCCCAAATTATTTTCAAAACCATTTATTCACATCAATTTTCCCCGTCAAGTAAAAATTCGTGCCCGACGAAAAACGGTTACTACAGCTTGGCGACTCCACTGGGGAACTGGTCAACTTTAAAATCAATTATAAATTGTCTCTATTAATTAAAAATTAAAGTTCATATATTTTAATTTTTAATTCTTTCTTTCAAAATTTTTATATTTACTTATTTTTTCATAATATTTATATGTTTTCATTTTACTTGTAAGTATTTTATTTCGTTATTTATTTTTCTGTCAAAGGTTTGAACATTTCTCCTCACACACAACACTTGCATTGCATAACATAAAGCTCTATAATTGAGTTTGTCCCTTTTAAGTGGGAGTGAAAGCGACGTCTTCGTGAGAATTTATTCTCCGTGTCAGACCTAGCAAGTAACTTTCGGGGTTCATATGCTCTATGTCTTCGTGAGAATTTATTCTCCGTGTTAGTCATAGAGAAATGTATCCCCTCGAATTGAACTCGGTCCGTTTAAGCCTGTATGGACTAGGATTGAGGGTTTGATAGCCCAAGGGGGCATCACAAGGACAGTTCGAGTACCTTTACTCCTAGAACTAAAAACCTGCATATAATACCCTAGAAATTCTCCTAATCTAAGACAATACTGAAACCATTTCTATAGGTATACACAAAGGAGAAATAAGTTTTAGTTTTTAATTTATTATTTTTTCTCTCTGAATAAATATGCGAACTAGAAATCTTGCAGTTAGGTTAAATTTTCCAAACAAAGCATGGAACTGGAAAGCATGAGGTTAAGATTTATACCTTGATAAATAGATTTTTTTCATTAGTTGGTACTAACTATTCTATTTTTTTATTTTTTCATGCATGTTACATTGCTCTAATTTGTTCCTATTGATTTCTTTTGTTTGCATTGCATGATCATGGCATAACCAAAGGTGTTGACTTGAAAGACTGTTCATCATATCGGAAAGAAATCGTAAATGGACAAAAGTTTTATGATCAAACAAAATATGATGCGGCCAAAAAGACATCCTGAGGAAACTCCAAGGATAGAAGCAAGCAAAGCACAAGATCCTGTTTATATTAATACCAAAAGTATTACACAAGGATCCTACCAGATTGATACCAAAAGCAGTCTATGGTAAGAACATC